>NW_027185274.1:2132500-2427500 GCF_022577435.1 Embiotoca jacksoni
TTCTTCTTAGAAACAGCTCTGCAACACTCTCAGCAAACCCCCTCGATGATATTTCAAGTCTTCTTTTTCCTGCTCTGATTTTGAATGCAGAAAACTGAGTGAGTATAGTTTTCGTGTTACTTCCTAAAGAAATGTTAAACATAACATCACGAACTCTCTGGAAGCGATTATAGATGAATACCAAAGCTGTCTTTGCATGGTGATTCGAGCTGGCCTGTTTGTGTGTTTGTGTGTTTGTATGTATGTGTGTATGTGTGTGCGTGTGTGTGTGCGCGTGCACATATTCCATTAAACCTCATTAAGCAGACGTTGTACTGCAGCCATATGATGGGTGCCACGACCGTCGTTACTCGAGGAGTGATTGAGAGCGAGACGCTTCGCCTGCTCGCTCGGGATTGACGCAGAGGCTGTTACTGAACATTTACATAAACATCACCCCCTTTTACATCTCATTAGCATAAAGAACACATCAACATGAAGGAGGGAGCGGAGGAGGGATGGATAGAGAGATTAATGAAAGGGGTGGAAAGGAGGGGAGAGCCAGAAGGAGATGCTACACTTGGAGCACTCGCAAAGAATAGATAAGGTTGTATTAAATACCAAAGGAAACATTTGCACTGTTGGTTTTTATTTCTCTAACGATGCCCGATTGTCCTGTTAGAATTTGCTTTTTACTTCCTGCACTTAAGTCGGTTTTCCCCCTGGGCTGCTTTTATTTCCCGTCTTCTGCAGCTGCACAATCAACTCATTTCAGAAATCGGCTCATTTCATCGCAATCGCAGGGATCAGTTAAGTAACAGGGCTGAGGTAAATCCACTGGGAGCGTAGTGTCCAAAACAGAGGAAGCTATCTAATTACTTTATCCCATCATCAGCCCATTCATAAACCTCTGCTGCCAAACAGCTCCACAAAAAAATGCAGAGTTTAACAATGTGAATCTATGACCACCTCTCTAATATGCTGTTACTGTTTGTGTGCCTTCAAAACACCTGCGACCCGTCGAGGCGTGGACTCCGATAGAAGTCTGAAGGGGTCCCGTGGTATCAGGCACCAAGACCTTGGCAGCAGATCCTTTTAATGTAAAGTCAAATATCTCAAAGTTAACCAAAATGGAACAGCCAGCGGTGTGGCAGCTCCAAAGCCTGGCAGGTTTGACATCAACCTGTTTCAACAAAAGTAAGTTGTGAGTTGGAACCTCGGAGGATCAGACTTGTTCCGAGACAACACGCGGTTGGTATTTACCACAACTGACCGCGAGTACCCCGCAAACATCACTGTTCCCAGCCGAGTTGTTTGGCCACAACTAGTTGACCCTTGCGGAAGTCATTCAGTTCTTCACACTTCCCCATTTCTACCTCATCCAACACGTCGACCACTAGAACCGACCATTCACTTAATGTCTGAAACATCTGGGACCTTGATATGTGCCGTCGATTTGTCTTGTTGGCGTCTGTTGAGTAAACTCGGTGAGCTTTTTGTCCACTGAACCTGCGAGCTTTTTTCCTCTGCCGGCAGTCGTGGTCTTTAATTGGCCACCTGTTAGCGTCTAGCTCGCACAGAAACAGGTTACAGTAGCTTGTCGGCCACAGCTTGCCATCTGAAATAGCAAGCAGCCCTTACATAACTTTCAGGAGGCGTCCAACTGACTTTGGTCTGACCTGACACCGAGCGGATCCCGACCTTTACGTCAGGTACACTCAAACCCAGCTTTACATGAGACAGGCCGAACTAAACGTATCAAACTAAAAATGAAGATTACATGAATAGCAGAAGTGCACTGCTGTCATCCTCCCTTTAGTTTCCTAAAGTGGCTGTGAAGTGATGATTTTCAAAATAAAAAAGCGAGGCCAGTGGCTCAGTTCAAGCAAGTGAACAACCCACTAAAGTAGACAAATGCAGGTAAAGCTGTTAAACGGCACGTAGGAATTTATTGTGAACAACAGAAAACAAGTTTGATTGGAAGTTTGAGTGTGAAGTCAGGACTTACTGTTACTAGATCATTTCATATACCTGATGGAAACCTTGTAGCTGGGAAGCAGTTGGCAAGTAGCAAATATGATAAGAATCATATGACTGGTAAACTTCAAAGCCAAAGTTACATGTTGATGTTCCAAGTAACCAGAGTCAATCACTTTGATGCCGTCATCTACTGCAGATTTCATTGGAGTGTGTATGTCAATGTCATAAATGTTAAGGTATGGGGGAAAAAAAACAACTTTGGTTCTGTTATTAATCAAAAAAGGCGTGTCTATTTCACGCTTTGCCATGATACCGGCTTGGCTGTGATGGTGAGATGGGAAATGGGGGCACTGTTTGCAAATTGCTTGACCAGTGGTTCCAAATTATTTTCTTCCTTGGAGCCCTCTGTTCTCACACCAGAAGAACAAAGTGATGCATTCAAAATATTTATTAGCAAAATTTCCATTAACACCTCTTTGAGTTACACTTATACTTGTATATATGGATGTAGGTAGTACAGCTTACAATGCAAAACCCAAAGCATGTATAACAAATAGGTGTGATTTTCTTTTTTTTTCTGTGAAAGTAATCAAAGTGTGCAGATATTGATGCTAAAGATCAGGTTTGATCCAGAAAAACCTTTCACTTATCCCTCTATTGGACACTGTAGATACAGTCCAAACTGTACTTTCTCATGTCCCTCCAGCTATCTTTCAGAGTTGCTAAAAAAGCAGAAGAGCTGAATGCTCAGATTTGTCTATCTGTATTAATTCTAATCCAATTAAGCCTGTGGTCTTAAACACAGCCAGGCATTTCTAATTGAATCTCTCCCTTATGCATGAAGCTCTGTAATGAATGTGGGGGCACACACACACAAAGTAAGGACAGGCCTCATTGCCATGACTGTGCAGAATTGAGGCATTAATGATGGGCTCTTTTACCCTTTACACCCATATATAGCTGTCACCTTGCATAACAAATGAGGGGGTGATTTGAATAATTGGGTTTTATGTGGGAGCGCTAGGGAATCTGCACCAGTAATGATTTTTATCTCAGGTGTGTGTGCGTGCGTGCATTTGTGTGTGTGTGTGTGTGTGTGTGTGTGTGTGTGTGTGTGTGTGTGTGTGTGTGTGTGTGTGTGTGTGTGTGTGTGTGTGTGTGTGTATTTTCATTCTACTTGCCCTCCTTTTCTCTAGATGTTGTTTTTATGATGCTGTCTTTTTTAAATTTTTTTATCCATATTACATATTGGTTTGTTACTTTAATCTGAGATGATGTCTAGATGTACAAATGATCAGCGCTGCATCTGAGAAGCTCTCCTCTTTCTATGACATGTTAAAATGTCACCCATGAAACAGTTCTTAACATTTTTAGCCCAACACATAATCTTTTCCCGGACCTAACCATGCACTTTATTTGATGTCCAAACTAAGGCACCTTGCTTTTCACGCCTAGATGTGGCAGAACGTGACACGTGGGTGTATTTATACGCTTAGTCGTGATATCAGGTTGCACCAGAGTTAACTGCAGATCCTGTGACGAAGTTTTGGGGCTTTTTGGAGACTTTTTGTACCAAACAGTTTTCTCTTGGGCTAAATTTGCTGTGGCAGCAAGTCCTGTACAAATTGGCAGTCAGTTGAAAGCCGCACCACTTATTGAAGATTTTCTTTACAGTGGCTTAGATTGATCATGACCCTTCACAGACACCTCATTGTGGAACGATCTGTTTTAAATAATGTGGAGATCTTTTTAAACCTCTTGACTCAAAGGCATCCACAACCTTTTTTTTTTTTTTCCTAAAGGACCCAAAGAGCTTTTAGATCTCAGCGTGATGACACCACGTACTTTAATAGCAAAGAGAACAGCGGAGCCTCGATGTCAGAGGTTTAAATACGATTCCAGATGTCACTTTGTCAGCAACTTCTAATCATTGAAACCTGATCTGAACACCTGATTCTAATTGTGTGTAATTGAGGGTGTGATACTTACTTTTTCCATCTGATTGATCGATGTTTTATTTATGTCAATTATGAAAATACCAAAATGTATAATTTGTTTTTTATTTTGGATTTTATATTTGTTTGAGTATACCACCTTTATCTGCAGTCAATATTCCCTCGTTCAAATTTGTTAAGAAAGTTAACAGTTTCCACAGGATGCACTTGTTTTTTTTTAGGTAAATGTATGTTCTTTAAATTTGTACGCAACTAAATGATTAATTTAAGAGTAAAATTAATTTTAAAACACATTAGTAATTCAAGAGAACACATCCGTCTTTTTGTACACTCAGATAAATACAATTTAAATAATAAAAGTAAAAGTAAAGTGTTGTTCAGCCTGTTAAAACTGTTATAATAATAATAATAATAATAATAATAATAATAATAATCCTATAATAAAGGCTGTGGAGGAGCTTTTAAGTTGGATGATGTCATCAAAATTTTCTTGGATTTAGCTTGTGTTACAAACTGCAGGAGTCTTTACCAAGCATGTAAATTTGAACAAAATACACTGCCAATCTGCATTGTGGGAAGTGTAATATCCTACCCAATGTATTTGGACCTTGATCAATAAGAGACCAGATATCTCTGCCTCTGTATTTCTATGTCTCTTTCATGTACACCAGCTTAGTTGAAGTTTAATTCCAAATTTTCTAGAATGCCCCTTTAAATTTCTATCAATAATACATGTCTGTTATTAGCCATTTTAAGTCCAAAAATAGTCTTCATAATGTATTACTCAAACCAAAATAAACACGAGCACACGTGCTGATTCTTAATGCCAGGCCAAGGGGAACTGGATGCGCTACGTATCCAAGGCAACCTAAATTAGTCTCAGCAGGTATGTGGGCATTATGTCTCTCGCCGAGGAGAGAGTGAGCAAATGGGCAAGCGAGGATGAAAAGGAATAAACAGGGCCAGAGGTGAGGGTGCCATAAAGAAACGAGTGTGGAAAGGAGGAGTGGAGGGCAGCAGATAAGGCCTGAGAGGGAAAGTCAGAGGTTGAATGTGATTAGTAGAAAGCAGCAGCAGCAGCAGGGGGAGGAGGAAGAGGAGGACATGAGGGAGGAAGGAAGGAGGAGGAGGAGGATGCAGGGGGTTGAGTCAGAAGGCACTGGGAGTGATTGGGAACTAGCATGCTGCTTATTGCATGCCATGAGGAATAAAGTCAGTAACCAGTCGTGTGTGTGTGTGTGTGTGTGTGTGTGTGTGTGTGTGTGCGCGCGCGCAATACCAGCACAGACGGAGCTAACTAAATTACATCTCCAAAGAGACAAGATTACACTTGCTGCTAGACTCACACACACACACACACACACACACACACACACACACACACACACACACACACACTGTGAGGAGAAGTACAAAGGGATCACATCTGCACACATGCATGCCCCTTAGACACACTCTCACATGCACACACACACACACACACACACACACACACACACACACACACACACACAACACTCATTTATATTGACGAGTGTCTCGATGACAGAAGGGGTCCAAGAACACAGACGGCCTGTGGGTGTGATGACGCACAAACACACACACACACACACACACACACACACACACACACACTCACACTCACACTCACAAAGGTGACACAAGCATACATCTAATTACACACATGTATTAAGCCTTTTCTCAGAATTACCTTGAACTGTCTGTGTAGTCATGGACAGCAAAGGTGTGTGTGTGTGTGTGTGTGTGTGTGTGTGTGTATGTGTGTGTGTGTGTGTGTGTGTGTGTGTGTGTGAGAAACTGTTTGTCACAACTTTTGCCAGCTTGTGTGTGTTAGACAGCTCCTGAAAGTGTTGATTGGGGAATGTGTCCGTGTGTGTGTTGAGGAAGAAGTGTGTATCTTCATTTTTCTCTGCATCCCTGCAGCATTTCTCATCCCCCTCCCCTCCTCCCTCCCGCTGCCTGTCAGTCAAACAGAACAGGCCACGCCCAGAGTTTAAAAGTGTAGACTTTAAAGTAAAACCTTTGACGTTTTATTTTCCTTTTTTCTTTTCTTTTTTTTCTTCTACATCAGACATATCTGCGACCCTGTCAAAGTCGCCCCGCAGCCCACTTTTGGGTCACGACCCACTAGTTGAGAACCACTGATTTACATCTCTATTGAAAGAACTATGTCGAAGAAGTATTCCTTTTAAGTTTAAATCAATTTATCTTTAACATTTTGTGTAAAATTCAATGACTGCCTAAAATCTTCTGCAACAAATATATCAATTGCTTATTTATGGAATAGACTGGTGAGAAACTAAATGAAGACATGAGTTGGCCTGGCTGGAGCTGTTACCAAACAATACAACTTTTTGCTTCACTTATCGAAAAGATGATATCTTATGCAACATATGTGCATTTGTATTTGCATAATTTATTTCCCATTTGTCAGAGTGCAAATAATTATAGAGCAGACACAGAAGGGCTGCAGAGATATGAGGGGAGAAAAAGCTGACTTTGACCCCCCGCTGACTTTGGGACCTCGATTTGTAGAAGGGAGAAAAAAAAATGCATCTGCAGTGTGGAGGGAGAGCGCCGACTCCGTTTCATTTCTACTGTACTGACAGATTCCCAGCCACGGATGAAAAGACGTTTCACGGATGGGATCGTAAACAAAATACCTACTTCTGCCTTCATGTCCTCCCCTGAGGGAATTCAAGTCAGGTTTAAAATACATTATTAAAAAGTATGAAGGGGTATTTTTTGCTATGTCAGCCATGGATCAGTATAAGTATTTTGACTGTTATGCAAACAGTTGTTCTACATGCTGGAGATTAAAGGGGAAACAGGGAGACGGAGTGCAAGAGTGTCATTAGTGTGAGAGGCAACCCGCTGCGCCCAAGTGTTATTTCTCCGGAGAGGAGAATGAGGACAGATGAGGACAGGGCTGGACGAAGGTGTGTGTGTGTGTGTGTGTGTGTGTGTGTGTGTGAACAAGAGGCATTATAAATGATTGTGTGTACGTGCTCATCCTAATGATTCCCCATCAAGCTAACGATTGGCTCCATCAATTAGTCATAATTAGTTACTGTGTATTCATGTCTCGCACCGTGTTTCCAGTATATTATCTGTGAATTTGATTTCCCTGTCGCCTCGAGGTGAGTATGGCAGATCTGATTGTGCCTCACGCGCCGGTTTGTGTGTGTCTATGTTTTGTGTTGTGCTTTCTAGTGCCGCCGTTTGCTCCGACTGTTGTTGCCGCACTTTTAATACACATTGATCTATGTCGTTTTCAGCCTCTTGCCCCATTGCATTATAGGTAATATATTGTTGACACATGGTAATGACACAATCAGTCGGTTTCTGTTATAACATAGTGTTTTTCTCTGTAACCTCTGCTGCACATAGTTGGCACTGGTTGTTTTTATCTGAACTCATAGCCGAGTTTCCATCCCAGCTTTACTCCAAAATAAAAGTTCTGAGACTTTAATTCATTTTTTTATTTAACTAAACCAATGTAAAAATGACGCTCAACTTTTTGTTCAGCAAGTTTGTGGTATGTGCAATGGAATAAGTTATAAAGTTGGAATTACAGTATTTAAAGGAAGTTTACAAAAACATATTTGTTCACTTACCTGAAGAGTACATGGCCTTTTTTTTTTTGCTTTTATTTGTCTAGATTTTGATATATCTATCCTCAATGAATAGATTTTTTTTTTTTTTTTTTTTTACAAGGGATGTGAAAAGGTAAGCCTGATATTACAAAACCAAAATATACTGCGTGAATATAAAGGTCTGGGCACCCTCCATTGAGCATTGTTTACAGTTGTTGCATCCTAATGGGCGTACACCTTAAGCTATTTTGAAAACTATTGGACCAGCTTTAACTAATCAGCATCGGTCACCATATGATGTATGTTGTGCAACACAACTCTACCACCGCTGATTAGTTTTCCCTTCAGGGTGGTTGAGCTGACCTTAATGTGAACAGTGTTTCCAGACTGTAATCACAGCAGAGACTTGCAATGTCATTTCATTTAAAAAAAATTCACGAGCACCGCATGTCGCCACTTGAATAATTGCTGTAATCAGGTTCCCTCGGAGCGAAGCAGAAGAAATAGTCCCAACCATAACTGTACAGCAAGAAATCTGATCAAACCTTTGAACCCTTTTAGTTTGCTTTAATGTCCTACAAAGAAGCTTATGTGTAACTTGAAATTCATAGCAAGGCAAGTGGAAAGTATGACGTAACCGGACACTGATTATCCAGAAAATTTCAACGGAGCTCAAGTGGTACCCATTTACGTACATTTCTCTGAAAATTGGTAACTCCTTAAAAAAGCAAATCAATTGACCTCAACTAAGAGTCTCAGACCTGTATCTGTATTTTCCCTGTAATAGGTGTCAACCTTTTTGTTTTTCCAGGAGCCTTTTAGGAAATTATCAGGAAATGACTGTCCTGTAAAACTAGAAGGGATCTTGGAGAGCTCAGACCTTTGCAGAGACCAATAGTCCACTCTCCTGAGATGCAAATCTTCTGCAGCCACTATACCGTATATGTCTGGATATATTTCTAGAACTATTAGCATGATGTTGAAATACAGTTATGCCGAACTGAAGCCTCACATCTCAGCTGTTGTACCGGTTCTGGTTCTCTCCTATAGAACCATTGTCCCTTAGTGCTCCATGACGATTGGTGGCTGTATTAAGAACATGTGTATCCCCGATGACTACTGGTACCCAAGAATGAGAATTTTGACATTGAGTCATTGAAATTCCAGAACTGCCTATTTTTTGTCACAATTTAACTTTGCGGCAATCTTCTTGATTTTAGGGCATTCAGTAGGCTACAGTGTCCCGTTGTGCAGTGTTAATTAAAGTACAAAATAATTTGCAGATCCACTCCGTGACTTGGATCCGGTCCAAAGGTTTATGTTTTTTTTTTTATTTTTTCATGCACCACATTTTGGCAAAATTCTAATTCGCCCCTAAAATTGGGCAGGTTCATTTTTGCGGAGTCTGGCTGACATTAAAAAAAAAAAAAAACTGCACTGAAAAAAACCTCCTTGGTGAAAGAATTAAAGCTCTACTCAAAATTGCACAACTCCAATCAATCCTACATTTCCTTGGTTGTCAGTCTCAGTGGATCATTGGGCCGACAGCATGTTTCCTGCAACTCAGAGTTTCAAAAGCTGTTGGATGGAAACACATTTATCGTTATTGGCCAATGTAAAGGAAAAACAGTTTGCATTTCCCCAAACCTCAATACTAATCCCTGGGTAATGTAGTCCTAACCTGTTATGTTTCCTTCCTGTCGTCCCTGTAGTCTGCACGGTTCGCTGTCAGAAGTTCCTGATCTCACGGGTCGGGGAAGACTGGATCTTCCTCATCCTGCTGGGACTCCTCATGGCCCTGGTCAGCTGGGTGGTGGACTTCTGCATCGCCATCTGCCTACAAGGTGAGGGGAGGGAGGGATGAATGGGATGTACAGATCAAAGAAACCGGCAGGTTGGCATGTGTTTGTACTGGGACCGGAGTAGCAAGAGAAAGAGTGTGGTGCGTCGGGGTGGGGTGGGGTGGAGACAGAGATCTGTAAGATCTGTGCAAAAAACGGAATTCAAGACAAAAGATGTAACACATGTAGTTGTATATATAATAGATTTGAAAGTTTTACTTTGTATCGTAAAATAGCAAAGCAAATTATATTAAAACACATCAAATCAAATCAATGTTTGTGGATGAGCAATGTGCTACAGAGGCACTCTTATTCGGGAAAATGTATTTACAAAAAAATGAATGCAGAAGTCATTGCTTTTGTTTAACAATCTAACAGTTAATAAATCCTACACAACAGGAAATGGACATAAAGAGATTTTTTTTTTACAAAGTCTCGAGAGTCAAGCTTTGTCAGAAAAACAAGTAGCTACATGCAGACAATGGAAACTTTCTTTACTAATCTTAGGTAATCAACGATGTTGCCTGGCTAACCTGCTTTTACCCCTGAGAAGAGCATTCATTAACATTTTCTTCTTCAGTATTACAGTTAAATGCAATAGTGAACAGGAAATTTGTTAATTCTTATGTTGCAGTAAATTTGTATGCTGAATGTAAACATTTTAGGGACAAGATCTGCACCAATTAGTCGATTAATAGATTTGTTTATTGACAGACAGTTAATCTCCAACCACTTTGGAAATCCATGACTTACTTTAAACCATTTTGTAATGAAGAAATAATAATATTCCTGGGTCTTAAATGTGAATATTTTCTGGTTCCTTTGGTCATCCATGATAATAAAGTTAATTTCTTTGGATGTGTACTGTTGATCGGGACATATTAGGCTGCACTTTGGAATTTGGGAAACACTGGTCAACATTTTTTCACCATTTTCAACTATTTTAAAGACCAAACAGCAAATCGATAGGTATTGGGAAATTAATCAACATTTTGATTAACACTGAAAATAACCATTGTTTGCACAAATATTGACTGCATGATGCCTCTCACTTGTAACGTCTAGATGTATACAAACCTGTACCAGCCTGGTTGAAACACTTTTTTTTTTTTTTTAAATCATGATGTGATGATGTGAAGCGGTTTAAGAGCTTTGCTGCAATCTGAGATTTATTTAATTCAGCTGGAGAACCATTCAACTTTATTTTTATTGCGATGAGATCTGGAGCTCAGTTAAACTACTAAGGTCTATCACTACATCTGAATAACATTGCAATTAAATGGGATATTTTTGGACAGGAGTTTGTAAATAGTAAAAAGATTGCACTGAGGATTGAGCAATGGGGACAGCCATTGGAAATAAATGCTGAAGACAGTGAAAGATGAGTGAAAAGCTTCTTGAAAGGGGTAGAAACAAAGAGGGATTGAAGCAAAGAGGGTAGAAGGAGGTGTTTGAAAGTGGAAACAGAACCGGTCGGGGAAGGATGGGAGAAGTTAAGAGGAACCAGGGAGCAGTGAAGAAAGGAGGAGACGAAAGGAATACATAACGATGGATTGAAGGTAGATCAAAGGATGGCAGGAGGGACGGGCGGAGGGCCTCTCATGGCATCCGTCATCTAACGGCAAGGTGGATGCAGGAAACCGGGGGAGGAGACGACTCGGACAGACTCATCAGTAAATCAAATGTCCATTCCCGGAAGAGGCAGGCAGACGTTTTATAACGATTGAAGAAAGTTGCGATCTGAAACCTTTCGGGACCGACTCTAATTCGAACGGATTTCTGGGGCCGCGTCGTGCTGCACTCTGCAGGAGAAGCTAACCTGGCCTTGTCAGTTCCAGTTATGGTGTACAGTTCTCTTAACTGGATCCAGAACCACCTGTCCCGAGGAGACACACACAGCCTCACATTTCCCCTGTCTTTAAATTGTTGACGCGACAGCGCTCCAGTTTTCTTTTCCTTGTGACATCTTAACTGTCAATGTATCTGCACTTCGTATAAAGATGTCGTTTGCTGCGTGTGAGATGTACACAGTACACATGCACACACTCTCTTTCCTGCCGTGTGTGTCATTAGATTGTGGTTTACACGTGTGTGTGCTGGTTTGTGTGTGTGTGTGTGTCCACAGCACAGAAGTGGATGTACGGCGGTCTGGACAGCAACGTCTTCCTGCAGTATCTGGCCTGGGTCACCTACCCCGTCGTCCTCATCACCTTCTCCGCCGGCTTCACCCAGATCCTCGCCCCGCAGGCTGTTGGTACGACTCTGAACGTGCACACGGGACATGTAGTTCAGACACGGAAGAAGAAAGACACTGTAAATGTAAAATCTCCATCTAAGAACACTTTACAATCGTAGAATAACACGCAGTAAAGAAACAGATCCCCGAAAATGACGAGTGACCCTAAACCATCCCTAACTATAAAATTTGTCAAATAGGTTTTAAGCCTGATCTTAAAGGTCGACATGGTATCTGCCTCCTGAACCCAAACTGATGCTTCCTCAGGAGAGCGTCCTGATAACTGAACGCGAAGCACTCGACCAGTTGTAGTTTGTCAAACAGAAGGAATTTGCCATTTTTCTCTATTTTATGTCACTGTTCAATGAAAATATTTGGGTTTAAACGAAGTGATGAATTGAGTAACTACAAAAATAATGTTTACATTAATGTATGATACAATCTCGTTTCCCAAAAAGTTGGGACACTAAAATGTCACGTAAAATGTAAGTAAAAACAAAATTAAATTATTTGCAAATCCTGTAAACCGATATTTAATTGCAAATGGACAACAAATCAAATGTTGTTGTTGTTGTTGAAATTTCAACATAAAGTCAGTAAAATGTTTAAATTGAAAACATATTACTACACACGACAGACACAACACAAAGGATGGTTGCCCTCTAAAATTATGAGCAGCACATCACTGTCACTGCGTTTGCATAAACAAGCTAACATTGGCCTGGGGTGTCGAGAGGTGGGCCAACGCTGTAAAATCAGCAGACCGCTTCAGTTTTCCTGTTCATCCTCTCGAACTGAAAACTGAAGTCTTATTAAACGCCGTGTTCCCTGTAGCCTCGTACTCTCAGCTTTCTGTCACTTGAAGCTGATTTACTACCGGAGTCGTAGTACCACCTTGTACTGTAATGAACTCCCACTAAACTCCTGTGTAAACGGTCGCTGCTGGAGTGTAACGCCACTCCGCCGCGCTGCTCTCAGTCCCCTAAAGGCTCAGCTTCCTCCCCAGAGGGCTTCCTCTGCCTCGGTATCGGACGGGGAGGAGGAGAGAAACCCTCTGGAAGCGCTGAAGCCCGTTTCAGAGCCGCAGTGTCGTCTTCGGTTCAGGTTAGGTTTGTCTGGATTCAGCAGCACGCTGCACAAGTACCGTCTGCAGCAGGCAGGGCAGAGACCCGACCGTCAAACTCACCGACGGAGGCTGGAGAGACGAGTGTTCTCCGGAGAGCTTTTTTAAATTTTACACATTTGAGTCGTAAAAGCAGGACAAGTGAACACAGATTATTTTACAAATGAATACCAGAAGCCGGTTTACCTGTTGCTTTTCATTCAGCACCCATGCTAACAGGTGGGACACGGCCACACATACAAAAAAATTCAAAAAAATCCATTCCTGTTTACATTACACATTTATTACTTTTTCCAAACTGTAACTTTGATTGTTTCACATTTAGTCATGAATATTCAGAGAAGGTCAGGTGCTCGGTGTTCTGGGTTTCTCTAAAAGCTGTCGGTCAGCTGTGATCTCCCGCTGCTCTCCTCTGCAGGTTCAGGGATCCCGGAGATGAAGACCATCCTGCGAGGGGTCGTGCTGAAGGAGTACCTCACCTTTAAAACCTTCGTGGCCAAAGTCATCGGCCTCACCTGCGCACTGGGCAGCGGGATGCCCCTTGGAAAGGAGGTAGAACACACACTCACTCTCACACACACTCACACACGCTCGCCATAAGCCGAAAAGGTTGTCAATAAGCGAGTCAGTCATTGCAGCTTGTGTGACTCAAAGGACTGAAATGAAATTTAAGCTGCTCACACCAGTGTTTAGAAAAAACCTTCAGGCTAAATTATTCATGTATGCATATATGCCTTCGTGTGTGTGTGTGTGTGTGTGTGTGTGTGTGTGTGTGTGTGTGTGTGTGTGTGTGTGTGTGTGTGTGTGTGTGTGTGAGAGAGAGAGTGTGAGTGTGAGCTGTAACAAACAGAGGTTGACATGAAGGAGTTTGTAGTTTGAAGGCTCAGATATTCAGGCTTCCTCCTGGTTCCTGGAGGGTTGAGGTGCTGTGGGGCCTATGAGAGGTGGTGAACAGTTATTTTACCTAAAACTATACATTTTCATGTCATTTTGGACCATTATCCTTCCAATATTTATTTAAATGCTCTGTCTGCCATGAAAATAATATGCAAATGTTATCATGGAAGGGAAAACCCTGCTATAGGCTACACAGTATGTGCAGGAGGAATAGATAGATAGATAGATAGATAGATAGATAGATAGACAGACAGACAGACAGACAGACAGACAGACAGACAGACACTTTATTAATCCCACAAAGGGACATTTTTTCACAACAGCAGCATTATAGATACAGGTGAATTAGGGTGAATGAAGGAGCTCCAAAACAAACCCTGTCCTTTTTTCTTCAGCTGTTTTCACTCATATTGCTTAATAAAAGAAAAATATTTAAATATATAGATTTAGGCATTTGATTTGTTGGTGCGTAACCACACAGGGTCACAAGAATCTCTCACGTCAGAGGCTGCAGAGACAGTAGTTACAGCTAAGCTAGTTAGTTACTTAGTTAGTACTTAGTGCTGCTTTACTCTCCATTATTAAAGATTTAAATATAGGCTTATTTTGTGGTATAACATATTAGATTCTGAAGGTGATAAACGATCAAAATTTAGTTCAAACATTTCCAGAAACAGGAGCAATTTGCATAAATTAGTTTTAGCCTAGGCTAATAACTGGCCTTGTGACTGCATGGTTATACTATTGTTTTCTACTTCTTGTGAAATATTTTTTCCACAAATGAATTTGGGATAAGTCAAGTTGTCAAAACGTCCTTTGTCAGTTTTCACGTGTTCTTACTTAGTTTCATCTTTGTACGGCAGTACTGATTCACACAACCTGCTCATTACCAGCACGCGTCATTTATCACTGACTAAGTCGGGCAAAATCCAGCTTCAACATAATTCTTTCATGTTAGCAGTTCCAGCAGAACTCCAGTGCTGACCCACATCCAGCACTTCTGTTGTTTGGTCTGTTGTTTGAGTGATTGGCAGCGTTAACGCTCGGTATTGTGGCCCAGACGGGCACCAGGCTGCTGCCGGGTTTGGTCGCCAGCTTTGTTACAGCAGCCGTATCGCGCCGTGAATCTCTGCGCACCGACTAACATGCTGCAATACACCAACCTTCTCCGGCTCTTTCACATTCCCGTCCCCTGCATCCCCGCAGCATGAATTACAACTGAGTCATAAATGGCACGCGATGGGGCTGATATGCTCGAATTCAGGTGAAGAGCAGTGTGAGTGTGAAATCTGGAGAAAAGAAAGGGAAAATACAAAAGGAGGGAAAGAAGGAAGGTTGCCGAGTTGGCCTGAGAACTTTTTACTGTCTCAGTGGGAGAGAGAAGATTGTTTTTCTGGGTAATTTAGGGATCCCCTACCTGGCTATACAGATGTTGTTTATATCTTGTTGGACACTGTGTGTGTGTGTGTGTGTGTGTGTGTGTGTGTGTGTGTGTGTGTGTGTGTGTGTGTGTAACGTAGTACATATGACTACATCTCTGTTTTGGTGCAGAAACAATTCGGGTATGTGTGGCATTCCCCTGAAGACTGCCAAGCCTGAAGACATACTTGCAGGATAATATGGTTTCTACAAGCCACACACACACACACACACACACACGCACACACACACACACACACACACACACACACACACACACACACACACACACACGCACGCACGCACGCACACACACACACACACACACACACACGCGCGCCTCAGGCCCTTCTGGGTACTCGTACTAATGCAGCAGCATCCACAGTCTGGATTCGGCGCAGGCCTCTCCCTTCCTTTAACTTTATGCATCACTTTTCTGATTCTCACTTTTAATCCTGTTGGTTCCGCTTTAAACTTCAGCGTCTGAATTAGAATATTCTCTGCAGACTTTTCTCGTTGTTGATGTTTCCAAAAGAGTTTCCATGAGCAGTCGTGTGTGACGGGCGGCTTCTGGACAACGTGATTTCACCTGTTTTATGTCTTTTATTTTTTGCCTCCCATCAGGGTCCGTTCGTCCACATCGCCAGTTTGTGCGCCGCCCTCCTCAGCAAGTTCATGTCTCTGTTTGGAGGAATCTATGAGGTAACTCGTCATCTTTGTTTTTATATTATTATGTCTCTCACACATTGTTCATTTTTTTTTCAGTTAATTTCACTGTTTTGTTGGTTTTACTGACAACTTTTGTATTTTTTTCATTTCATGATATAAAACCTGTCTGAACATTGTTCTGCCACTATAATCCAGATACGGGGAGATCTTAATATTACCGTGTGTTTAAAGCAATAAGCTTATCGAGCTGCAGCAGGTGGTGAGGCGCGTGTTTTCACCTTTCAGGCTGCATACAGGCCGCCGCATCGAACTGGTGAAGGTAGTCGGGGCCTGAGTCTTAAATCACTTCATATTTACTATATAGTGCGCTACAATTACAGTCTGTTTGTGCCTATTTATTCACTATATTCTGTGCTCAAATATTTGACAAATGAACAAAAAGTATTATTTATGGCATATACTGTCTTTTCAGTTATCTATCCCATGATGTCAAAATGACTGTTGATTGACTGATTATGCGAGATGTTGATGATTAGGAAGGATCCCATTTCTCAGTTAACTGGTCACTAAGAGTCATGACCAAAAGGGTGATTTCTGACACGTACAGCTCAATCAAATCTGAAAGCAATACCCATTGGACATTACTCAGGAATGACTACTTTGTGTTTTTGGGTGATGTTTTTATCCCTCAATTCAGCATCTATAAAGGAATCTGTATTGTTGTTGTTGTTGTTATGCTCCCATTAAGGGAAGCACAGTAATCACTGTAATCATAATATTTGTGTTTGATTTATTTGATATTTCATTCATTCACTACACGCACACACACTTTCTGGAAACATATATAGCCGACTATTAATTCCCTCAGTTTATCTGAAGACAATATTTGGCCTCAACAGACAAATAAAATGGAGCGTGTTTTTTTACTGCTATTAATGTTCATAATCTGAAAACAGAAAATTGGAAATCTGAAAGGTTTTCTGGGAGGAGCCTAAATAGGATGAGCAAACAGCGATCAGCTGTGAATGTATTACAGATGGTCCGTTGTACAATCTAATATCAGAGCAGTTGGTTTCGGTTCGAGCGTCACCCGCATTTAAGATGTCAATTTGTGCCTCCCAAAAACATTGCTGCAAAGCTTTCAGTTAGGTTGATGAGCAGTGATTTATGCATGTTATTTTCCATGATGATCAAAAAGCAGCTTTGTGATATGTTACAGCAGTGATTACAGAATAAGGAAGAAAAGTAGAGGAAGAGAAATGAAACAAAAGCTAAGAGGTTTCTTTTTTTTTTTTTTTTTAAAGGCCAAGAGGAACGGGTGGGTGGGTGGGTGGGGGAGAGGCATTTTTCAAGTTGTTTGAGAGTGAAGTGGCAACGAGAGAGCACAAGAAATGATAAATAATGACAGCAGGTGAATTGCTACAGAGAGGGTAGCGAAGACAAACAAAAAGGACATGACAATAAAGACGAGTGCAGGAAATGGTTTCTGACGAGAATGCTTTTTGGGACAGCTGAGGGCTGCAGCCTGATGCTTTTTCTATTACTTTTTATACCGTACACATGTCTGACAGAAGGCTTTTTTTTTTTTTTTTTTTTTTTTTTTTAAGGTAGTTATTGGTTCTCTTGCAGCTGAAACAGCTTCGCACACAGACACAAAATGTGGATTCTTTTCTCCCTCTTCTTTAGAAACTGGTTTCTCATCCCATGTAAAGTCAACAACCAGTGATAACCCATTTGATAAATGTTTAATCACTGTTTTTATTTGACAACAAATTCGACCGTTTCATCTTCAAAACTAACTCTTCCCATAGAGTTAGTATGCAGCAATACAGATGAAGACATCAGTAGTGGGAATGAGGAGATGGAGATTGAGCAAAGCAAAATCGTTGTCTTCTTCATCTTCTGTTCCTTTTTCTTCTTCTCCAACCTCTCCCTCCATTGGGAGAGGAGTCCGGGGAGCTGGAGGAGGGAAAGTCGTGACTCTCATCTCTCTTTGCGGTGAGATGTGAGCTCCACTCTTGGGAGATGAAATGGTGGAAAGATGGAAGGGTTTGAAGAGAGTACAGCGGGCAGAAAGAAAAGGTCTGCACTGCTGCTCTCCTTCCACAATATGGCCTCGAGCAAGGGGTTCAAACTGTTGGCTAGACATTAATCTTGATATAAATAGGAAAGAGAAACGGTGTAAAATATTTCTGTTAAAGGAAACCAACGGTGACTGAAATCTGATGCATTACTGACCCATCCATCCACCTCGACCTCCTCCCTCTGTGGACGCTAATAAGGACACCTGACTTCCTACAAACAGTCTGAAGTCCTGCAGCTGTTTTGCTGCTTAAATGGAAACCATTGTTGTTGCGGGGACTGTTCAGACTGATGCTTCCTTTAGTTAAGGATGAAGGTGGGACAGTCTAAAATATCATTGTATGTTTCAACGTAAACTAAATACACAAAAGTATGTGGACATGTTGTACTTAAATATTTGACTATATATTGTTGTTATTATTATTATAATAATTATTATTATTATTAGGGATGTGCTTTGGGCATCTGTTTCAAAGCAGATCAAAAGCAAATTTAACATGAAAACCCACAGCTGCCTGAAAAACAACTGCATATGTTCTTTTAGTTAGAAACTTTATTAAATTTAGATGTCCAGCAGGAATTCTGCTGTTCAGTTTACTGTATATCTGAACATGTGAGCTCTCCTCACTACTGCAACAGCAAGAAAGGTTGGGGCAAAATCAGCTCTCCTTCTATTAAATGATGGACAATATATTTTTTTCTGTAAATGAATAGGAAGCTGAGCAAAATATGAAGTTAAGTCAAACAAAATACAGCTTTTTTTTTAATTTTTCATACACATTCATTCAAGCAATATTGTTGTTTTTTTTACAAAAATACTTCCCCATATACAGTCATAAAAATATATATATATATATATTTTTTTTTTTTTTTTTTTTTTTTTTTTTTTCTATACATGCACTTCAGTTAAAAGAGACTTCACTTTGTTTTCATTTAGGATATGTTGAATCAATATTATTTTAAAAACTCTTGTTTTTACAGCAGATTTTGCCTTTTTATTCTAGTAAACGGTCACAGCTGGTCTGTTTTGTAAAGCTACATCAATTTGATTATTTATTTTGTAACTTTAAGCTCAACATTTTTACGTTAAAAAAACATAGAACCAATATATTTCTATGATGCGCAGCATCTTTATTATCATGGGAAATGATTAAATATGACTCTTTTTGGCTAATTTCTGCACTATACCACAAACAAAAATCACTTAAAACTTGCAAATTTACAAAAATTATTTTCCCTAATACTCTAAACTGTAACATTAAACCCTTCACTGAACATGTATTTGTCATTTAAATGCATCATTTATATTTGAGAAAAGACGATGCAAAATCAAACATTTTTGATCGCAACAATCACAAATGAACTCCGGGAGGGACTGATAATAAGGACTTCAACTTAGCACACATGGTCACATACAGCATGTTCTTTAGAAAAGGGACAATTTAACACAAAATTAGTGGTTAAAATCATCATCGTTTCCGTCCATTGGCCGTGAATTAATCTTTACATGGAAGACGGTTGCTACTCCTAATCACCACCAAGAGAGAAGCTCATATTCATGATACAATGATTTGTGCTCCACATCATGCAGACAGACGGACAGATCATTTTAATGAACATGCGAGAATCCACTTACATACACTCTTCTTCAGCTAAAAGGAAAATTCAATCTGCTTTGGCTCATCCGTACTGATTCTTTTCATCATCCTGTTGAAAACAGCCAACCGTTCCAGTTCATTTAGGTTTTTATATCAACCGGTGGTTCGTTTACAACCCTCTGTAAACACAATCCTCCACCTCCACTGTTCTTCCTTTCGTCCCTCTCTTTATTTGTCGGTTAAATTGTCCACCTGCCTGTCTTTTCTTTTTAATCACTCTCTACTGTAATCATCATCCTCCTCATTACCCCGTCCCTCTGTAGGCCTCTGTAACTCTCTCCAGCTCTCCCTTCCCACTCGAGAGTTGTGCTGCATTTCATGGCATATTAATGAGAGAGTGTGTGTGCGTGTGTGAAGTGTCCCCGTGCAGCAGTATCGGGTCCTCTCCACAGTTTGAAGTACACTATGCTAATGGTGCCTGTGAGCTGTGAAAAAAACAACAGCTTTTAGTTTCCGAGCGCTGTACTTTTATAAAAGCGGGGCCGAGTGCTTCACATGTACGTGGAGAGCTGACACTCGATCAGATACATGTTGTTTCATCAGATCAGTGAATGTCAGTTAATTGAGTGTCAAATTTTAATGATGAGACTTGGTTTGCTGAATGTTGCAATGATGGAAACACAGTTTGTATAATCAGGAAGAAAACAGGGTTTTTCATCATTCGTTCCTTGCCAGTTGAACATTGTCTCTTACTCCCATGCTACCTGGAGGAGCCTGCTTTTAAGGTAATTAAAGTGCACAACTCCCGGCATGCTCCCAGTCAGTGTCGTATATTCCCATCTGAAGTTTTGTGTGATTCACACTGCATAGAAGTTGAAAGTTATATTTGTCCTCCCAGTTTTCAGCCTCAGAAACGTTGTAACCCTCAAAATAAGTTGGTTTTTTTTGCATTTGTTTTCCTTTAAAGTCATTCGTAAGATAATTTGTTTTTATTTTTCCTCCAATGACCATTGCTGCGACGGAGAGGTTATGTTTTGACTTGAATTCACCAATTTTCAACAGATTTGTTATTTTTCTGAAGAGACTTTTCTGAACTTGGAACTGAAAAATGTGCAGTTTTTAGTTTTATGTTTCTAGAAACACTGGTGAGTGTCAGAATAAACTGTTACAGTTGCGATTTTGCTGAACAAAAATCCTGTATAATGATTTGAACTTTGAAGGAATAGAAATAATCTCGCCTATTTGGAATAAAAAAAACTCGAGATGAACATGTTCTTCAGCGTAAACCTTTTCACCCGGTTAAATAGTGATGAGTGTGTCTGTAAGCAGTAGCGCAGCATGTAAAACCAGGGTAGCCCACAGGGTGTATTGTCAGTGGGAAACACGCACACTAACTTCTCTATACCACTGCCATGCTACTTGAAGGACATCGGTATCATAGGAATGAGGGTAAGTAAGATCAGACGTGTCCAAAAAACTCACATTTCCCATGATGCATCATGATCTGTGCAGTCGTGTAGCTCAGTTTTGTCATTTATTGCTCTCTCATCGTTCGTACTGTTACACTCCAACTCCTCATCTGATGACAGATCCGTTAAGATTCTTCTAAAGATGGAGAATTATGAAAAACAAAAAGGATCTGGGTTTTTGGGTTATTTTTTTTGGCATGTTCAACGTGTTATTTGTATTAAGTAACACTTAACTTCATGGCTTTTATTATATTGTGTTAAATCTATTAGATATAATCAAAAAGCATGAAAGAAACAGTTTCTATAAAGTAGTTGTAAGCAGTTCTAAATGTTTATGAATGTATTTGTTCAAAACTAGAACACCTCCCATCTCTGCTCGTTAGTGGAGGCTAAAATCAAATATGTTCAGATAATAAACACTTCAAATGTGCTTAAATCTGCTTACAACTGCGTTATGGACCATTATAGATTATCTATGCAATACTGACAAGAAATGCTAAATAGGTGGACTTAAAGTCAAGTGTTCAATGTGTTCTGATACGACTGCTGTATTGTGTGTGTGTGTGTGTGTGTGTGTGTGTGTGTGTGTGTGTGTGTGTGTGTGTGTGTGTGTGTGTGTGTGTGTGCGTGATTTCAGAACGAGTCGAGGAACATTGAGATGCTGGCAGCAGCCTGTGCTGTGGGAGTCGGCTGCTGTTTTGCTGCCCCCATCGGAGGTGAGTCTCCAGAAAACGTATCCATCAATTTAAGTAGCAGAAGTTTTATCACATGCTGCAATTAGCTGGAGGTGAACACGATGTTATTCTGACATCACACAACATAATTGGGCTTCATGTGGCTGAAATTGATGGAACGATCTCAGCGATGTTTCAGAGGGCATGTTTTATTGAAGGCCTGATCTCTGTCTGTACTCCTGCTGTCATCTCATGTTAAATTTACAGTCTTGGTAGATGCGAGTGCAGATCTGACAACACTTTGTGTGTGTGACATCATTTATTCAGCTGCAAGCAGGTTTTTTTTTGTGTTTTTTGTGCTGTAGAAAAGACTGTCGAGAAATATCAGTTTAATTTCTTTGGGATCCTGTATGTTTATATTCTAATGTAACTTACAGTCCCCGTGTGTGTGTGTGTGTGTGTGTGTGTGTGTGTGTGTGTGTGTGTGTGTGTGTGTTTTTTGCAGGTGTGTTGTTCAGTATTGAGGTAACATCCACGTTTTTTGCGGTGAGGAACTATTGGAGAGGTTTCTTTGCCGCTACCTTCAGTGCCTTCATCTTCAGAGTCCTGGCTGTCTGGAACAGAGACGAAGGTGAGAGGATGGATGAGCTCATAATACTCTCAACACTCTTCATGTCAACGCTACTGAAGGTGTAAATGAAAAATTCATGAAGGTTTTATTAACCCTCCGAGAGGCTGTGCTGGATTCTTTGTTTCTTTACATTTCATGTAATAACTCAAAACATTTACTTTCAAAGTGCACTCAGATAGAATACTGCAAATTATCCACATTTAAATGCCTCAACAGGACAAAAGTTTAATTCAACAAACAACAGCAGGTCAAACTTTCCTGGAATTTATTAGAAAAACATGAACATCCAAAAGTATCTGATTAACCTGGTGTGAAACAACCCAGTTTCACTGCGTGAATATGGTTCTGGTTCATGACTTCATAGATAATAGTTTGCAGTTGTTCCATCCTGCTGGGTTCATTTTAAGCAATCAGCATGTGATGAAATCGGCCGACACTTTGCCACCTCTGGAACTACCAACTATCAACGGATCTTTTCCACCACAATATACTTTATACATCGTTTTAATGAACACCAGCAGAGTAACGAGGTGCTGAGCGTTTATTCTGCGCGCTGAGTGCCAAATATTCAGCGACTTAAAAAAATATATACAGTATATTTTTTTACAGCTCGTCACTGTCACCAGTCGTCCAATCACAGTGAAGGAGGGACAAACGCAGTTAACGACTGCGCTTGTTCCTCCTTGCGGCTGAGAAAACGCTTGCGACCGTCCCTTATGACCTTTCAAGATTGTTAGATGTGACTTTGTTCTCCTGCTGTTTTCTTTCCCGTTCTCCAGAGACCATCACGGCCCTCTTTAAAACCCGCTTCCGGCTCGACTTTCCCTTTGACCTCCAGGAGCTCCCTGCCTTCGCTGTCATCGGGTAGGTTTTCACTGGTGCCATGAAACTGTCGCTCTCCAATTCAGAGATTGCGATTATGAAATCTGTTTCAAAAACTGGGAGGAAAAAGGAAACCTAGCTATCAGATTAAACACCTGGAAAATGCCTTGAAAACAGTCGTTCTTATTAAATCAAGTTCAGACCAAAGAGTTTAAAAGAGATGAAACTGTTGCAGGAAAAGTTGCAGCAGTGTGAACTCAAACCAGCTGATGGTGTCGCTCTCAACTCAGCTTGTCAAGTCTCAAATGGGAAGTTTTAGAACGTAAGACACAATAGTTTGTGTTTTTAATTTTATTAAAGGAGACACCAATGATAGAACTCCTTGGTGTTCTCTTAAAGCACTAAAGGGCGGCTTTAAATTTGTTTTCTGTTTTTGCTGTTTCATCACGACAGAAAATGCAACTGTTGCAAGTAACTTACTGTCACTATCTTTATTCACGTTATAAGATACTATAAATCACATCAAGCAACAAAAAAAGCCCCAAAAAGCCAGCAGTTAAAACGGAAATACAGAGTCGTTGCTATGGAAATGTGACACTGTCCCGTTGCTTTGTTGTAAACCGAAAGCTTTCAGGACGTTTCAGACTGGAGAGTTTTAGTTTTTAAATCATCTCGTCATGAATCTTTCGTCTGAAGTGGCCTTAAAGGCTCATAAGTAACGGAAACAGAGTTTTGTTATTTATTTACAGCTTATAAGGCATTTTTAAATAGTCTCATTTCAATAAATAGCCAAACCAAAATGAAAGAAGTTCGGTTTGAAGAAACTTCAAATGAATTCAAACACCTTGAGTCATTGCTTCTGCCCATCTGGTTGTTCTGACAGCAATTCCCATTTATTATGACCGCCGCATAGACTTGGATATTATTCAGGAGCAGCGCACACCGTAGCTTGTGAAGGTTTAGCTTCAGGGTGGCCCGCGTGAGTCACTGAACATGGATAATTCAGCCTGCAACAGTTGCTAGCGCACTGAGGGAAGTCTTATTTTATCCTGCCGTAGCCTGAGGGATCCTGCATGGCTGTGAATGAGACCACGGGTTCCTAGAAGGAGGGAGAGCGAGGTGGTGGTGGTGGTGGTGGTGGTGGGGGTGGGGGGAGCTAGGTGCTCTCCATCCCGCCGTCATTCTCTTTCAGATGAAAGCTTGTG
Organism: Embiotoca jacksoni; assembly: GCF_022577435.1. NCBI lineage: Eukaryota > Metazoa > Chordata > Actinopteri > Embiotocidae > Embiotoca > Embiotoca jacksoni. The sequence continues at coordinate 2,156,698 of NW_027185274.1, forward strand.
TGTAACTTATTCACAGGCTCCCCGAGAGAAGGAAATCCCTCTCTTCTTTATCTTTCTCTTCATCTTTCGCCTGGTTTTCTTTCTTTTATCTTTTTTTTTTTTGTGTGTGTGTGTCGGTAGGTATTAACACCCACCGATGCATCAGACTCCCCCGTACAGCACACTTAGAAGCGCCTCCAGAAAAGGCAGCAAAGCACTTTAGTCCCAGTTTTACACCGTGCGCTAGTCTGTACGTGTTTGGCCTGCGAGGAGCAGCCGGAGCGCCCGGTGCCTCCGTGTAGCTTCCATCTTCCCCTGCCGATAGCTGACAAGCAGGGAAAGTCGGTCAGTGTCTCAGTGAAGCAGGCCAGAAAGAGTTTGTCCTGCGCTGCCGAGGGCACGTCTTTGAAGAGTGGCACACTATCGTGCTAACTGCTCACACCTTCAGGCTTTAGCAGTGAGAATCACGGATACACGACCTGATTCCTCCACACAACACATGCAAACAATACAGTAAGAATTATGCACAAATGAGAGGCGATGTATTATGTATGTCCATGCTCGTGTCTATCACGGTGAGAATCTGAACATAACACCCTAATTGGTTATTTTCACAGCAGCCTCATTGTCCTGTGTTGTTTTTTTTGGCTGCAACAAATATGTTTCAGGATTTAAAAATCACTCAATTTAAAGGTGCTTTACATTTACTGCTTTATCTCCAGAATACACAACGTGTGTCCCTGAGGCCGAACAAACATGCTGAATATATACGTGTATACACACACACACACACACACACACACACACACGTTTGTCCTTGTGCTTTGTACTGGTATGGCTGGAGACACAAACAAAAGGGGTTCCCGCTGATCAAAACGTAGCTCTGCAGTGCCCCTAGTGGTAAAAAAAAAAAAAAAAAAAAAAAAAAAAAAAAACATTTCAAAGTGCCTTTAAAGATCGGGTTGGTGCTTTTGTTAGTCAACAAATCCTTTCAAATGTCCAAAACCTACTTTTAGTTCACGTCTCGGTGCCCTCCCTGCTCTGTCTCAGCCCAAGTCCTCTTGTTCATACCGAAGATGTAAACCTGTTTTTCTTTAAAAGTTTATTCATTTATTTATTTTTTTCTCTAAAGTTGCTGAATCATTTTAAAACTCCTAGTTGCTATAGTTTTGAAAAAGTTAATAAAAAAGAAGGAAATGTGGATTTGTCAGGGACTATTTTCATCTGCAGATTAACATACACGGTGCTGAATTGTTTCTGGCAGCGAGACAGTTTGTCAAAAAATAATTTACAACACATGGGCACCATATAATCCATAAAAACTTCTCTTATCTCAAATATGTATACTGTGACAATATTGTTGAAATAATTAACGTCAATGTTCACAAAGTTCAAGAATAAACTTCTGCTGCTCTTGTACATTGGGACTCAAACATATTGCATATGCCTTTTTTCAGGACTAAGTGGGTGTGGTTTCATCAGATGTGATTGACAGTGCTGGAAAGTCCACATTTGATTTAAATGTTGCCAAACTCTGATTTGAAATTCATTACATCATGTTTTCCAGCTGAACCCCACCCACCTACAGTAAAGTTATAATCTTAAAGATTTTAATTTAAATAAATGTCTTTATAGTCATTATCAATCAGTGAATGGTCCGATGATGGAACCGTTGCATCTGCAGTATAACGAACAGAACCAGCCTCGGCGTTGGTGGCGACGTTCCCTGGAAAAGTCACAAGCGGTGTTCTACGGTCAGTGACAGTTTTCCATCGCCCAGCAGGAGTTGTTGTGCCACACAGGGTCAAAGTAGCTAACGCTGACGTCACACCGTCCAAAACCACAGCTGCAATTACAGCAGGTCGCCACAGGTGCCGCCAAAGACAACAAAACGGATGTTCAGGATTGTAATTTAACAAACGATGTGAAAGGGAAGCACAAATAACCAATTCAGAAAGAGAAAATTAAATCTTTATGTCGGGCCTCAAAGTGGGAAACTGATTGAGAGAATAATCTTTCGAGCCATTTTTCATTGTGTACTTACATGGAGGGTTAACGATGAGTGTTATGGCAGCTGAATGCACAGATCTTTTTTTTTATTTGTTCATATCTTTTATTTAGTTATCGAATGATCTGCTGATTACGTTCTTCATCAAACATCAGAATAAAAATCAATCCGAGTATAATAAGGAGGATTTTATGTCATTTGATTCGTCCAAAATTTTTTTTAAAAAAAGCTGTGAATTCTTCTGTTGCAGTCAGTTTTCTTTCTGTCGACTAATTGGAAAATTGTTGCTGCTTATGCTGATTTATTTACACATGCTTAATCACTTAATTCATTAAACTATTCGTCGATCAACAGCAGAGGATTTGAATCATTTATGCTAGAAATGGAAATTAGTCAACTTGAATAGTTGCATTAAAAAGTTGAATTTTAATCTTTTGAATGTATTTAACTTTGACAACTCTGAATCTAAAGAGAATAATTTGAACTATAATTTATTAGTTTGAAACTGAATTTTAATATACTTGCAACTGAATGTTGAATTCTGAAATTAAATTAATTTGCTTTTAAACTGTATTTGATCCTCAGATAGATGATTCAAATGACTGACACAGATATCTAACCATAATTAATCATTTTATTCATTTATAAGGCAAATTGTTGCAAGACAAAAAAAAGTGATTTTAACATTGTACGCATGATGAAGCCGATAAACCTATAGGGAATAATAATCGTATGTTGAATCTCTGGTATTGATACGTAGTAGATTTATTGAACCACACGCTGCAGTTCCTCTGTGCCTCCTCTGAGGGGAGCATCAGTTTGGCTGAAACACCTTCACCCGATCGTACCCCGAATCTTGGTCGTCCTTAAAAACAGTACCCATGAACCCTCCTTCTCATCTTAACCATAAACATATATTGCATATGTAATCACAGAATCGTTCCATAGAGAGGACATTTGGTCTTTTTTTTTTTTGTTAAGAGCATAACAACAAAGGAACACCAAAAGGCATACATGCAGTGTTTTCTTCAGCTGCACTGCGGGGGCAAAGTCTCCCTCATCATCCTCTTCATTATTTATTGAAAGCTATTTGACAGAATTAATAATGCAGCAAGATAAATTTATGAGCATTAGATTGTCTGTGTCGCTGTCTGAGTCTATTCTTTCCATCCCCACCTCTCCTCTTTCTTTCCCTCTCACTGTGATGAAGAGGGCTCCCACTGAGCTTTTAAACGCATGCTTACATAAACCTCTCTTTCTGCTTTGTGTCCAACTCCCCCACACATCCCCATCTGACAGTACGCTCTCTCTCTCTCTTACTGTCTCTTAGCTGTAATTCCCTCTTCATGTTTTCCATCTAATATGTTCCTTCTTTCAGTGTACGTCTTTGTTTTTTCTCTCTGTTGTTTTTCAGTGCGCATCTTCTACATGTTTTGTTGACTTTGTCTTCTTCCTCTGTTTCTAATCTTTGTTTTTTCCTTCCTGTACACATCTTATGACTTTACTGCATCACAGCTGCTTCTATCTCTCACCTCCGCCTCCAGTGCATTAGAAACTCATTGCATTTACATTGCTTTTATTGTGACTCGATGCATTGCTTTGTTTACACTTGAACTAATTTATTCTATTCCGTTTTGATTTGATCTCACAGAATGCAGTTTGATACCAAGTGGGAAAAAAAGTGTCTGCAACTCTCTCTTCTTTGTATCTCTGCAGGATTGCCAGTGGTTTCGGTGGAGCTTTGTTCGTCTACCTGAACCGACTGATTGTGCAGTTCATCAGGAAACAGAAGGCCATCAACAGATTCCTCATGAAAAAGTAAGTTACTGAACATAAATGCAGCTGTACATGCAGTGCATTTTAGGGGGAACTATTGTACTTTGTACTACATTACATTCTCTTGAATGCAATAGTTACCTTTCTCTTTATAGTGTAAAATCACCATGAAACGTGGTCCTGATACGCTTTACGAACACAAAAAACAACAATGAAATATAGGGAATATTAAAACAAAAAAGTGCAAACAACCACATTAAAATAAAAAAAATAAAAACATAACTGTAAGCTTAATCAAAACAGTAAGTTTTAAACTGTCATAAGTCGCACCTTTCGGATAATCTTTCATTCAAAGCATGAAATATGTTGGACTGATACACATTCAACAAACTATCAGTATGATCAAGGTTAAAATCAGTTCCAACCATAACCAGCTACAAAATGACATCATTAGAAGTAAGTCAATAATACCAAGCTTACACAGTTTGGCATCAATAATATTAATGCAATAATATAATAATACACCGACATGCATTATTCAATTCTTTCAGAGGGCTTTTACTTTGATTATTTAAGCAGAAAAGTACAAATTAAAATCCAGAATTTATACTCATAAATAAGTATTTTTTTACTTCAGAGTACTTTTACTGAAATAAAACATTAAATATTTCTGCCAACAATGAATCTAAAGCCTGATTTGGATGAGCGTTCGCAGCAGTTTGCATTATGTTTATTTTTATTTCTGTTGCAAACCAGAGTCCATACAGGAGTTGAATGAACCAATCATATTCCTTGACGCACAGGTCGGCACAATGTCTCGTTAATGAACCGTGCTCGTCGTCTCCTCTGCGATTGACAGTTACACTTCCCCCCTTCTTTGCATCAGTCTGCAGGGACGTTTAAGTGTATCTTCTGAGAATGCAAGAACCCACTCTAATGTACTTTGATGTGACTGATCCTCCACTCTGCTATCACATGTTCTCATGTCAGCCTTCTCCACATTAAAACCCATTATCACTGATTCCCTGCAATGTGACTCTGCGTCACATTGGAAGTTGTTGGATTAGTGGGCAGTTATAAAGCTGACAACTCTATTTTAGGAAATTCTGTAATAACAGAAAACCTTTTATGACGTAGTTTATGTTGAAGAATAAACACTCAAGCTGGAATGATTAATCAATTTGTGGATAGCCAGAAAAATAATCAGCAATCATTTTTATTAATGATTTCATTCATTTCTCAAGCAAAAATAGTGAAAACAATAATCACGTTGTTTCCAGCTTCTCAAATGAGCTGCTCCTCTTTGTCAAATCCACATGTGGTCCTCTCTGTTGTTTTGTTGTCTTTATTTGCAGTCAGGATTCTTCTACATATAGTTTTGCATTATAACTCGCTCGCCATCTTTGTTTTGGATATTGCGATGTGACCAACTGGGAGATGTCATTCCTATCAACTTCATAATTAGTTGTTATTTCATGTCATACGTTTGTTTCAGCGAAGAGTCTATTTGCAAACGTGGTCTCACACACACAAAGGTGTACATTCATGTTCTGTAATTTCACGGTAACTTTCAACAGAGCATTGCTGTAAACAAACACAAGCTGTAGTCTTCACCTGTCCTCATAATCCCCATAAATCCAGCTACCCTGTGTAAATAAAGATTCAATTAACAACTAAACATATGCCACGACAAATGGCGTGTTATCTCACTGATTTACACTCTCAACACTGAAACTGTGTTAACATTAATGATGTATTTGATGTAATGTAATGATGAAAGTGCAGCCGGGATGTAATGATCAAGCCGTTTTTATGTCTTTTTCACTAAAACTCATTAAACCGAGTCAGACATTGATTGTTTCTGCTTTCTTTCTCCTCTCCGTCTGCCGCCTCCTTTCTCTTTGTCTCTTCTAGACGCCTGCTGTATCCAGCACTGGTCACTTTACTCATTTCTACACTAACATTTCCCCCCGGCTTTGGACAGTTTATGGCTGGAAAGGTACGTTTCTTACATCCATTATTCATATATATATATATATATATATATATACACACATATACATGATTTTTATAATTTATACACAACTATTACAGTGGTTGTGAATGAAAGCCCATGGCTGTATGGCCCATTATGTGCTGAATTAATCTGTATATGTTATGTATTTACAGCATTTTTTTTTTGCAATAGGTGTGTGCAACGTGCAGAAAGTGTTTGACAAGAAATCCCTGCTGTAGCTGTGAGCGTGTAGATTTGTGATGCATGTAAAGCATCAGCAGGCATAATCACGGTAGAATGAGACATTTTAAGCCCTATTTTATGATGTAAAACTGTCTAATCCAACAAATAGCAAAATGTTTTACGACTCAATACATCACCATTTGAATAAATATAATAAACCAGCAGAGGAAGAAGTCGACCATCGAACTGTAACATTAGCTGGCCTCATCTCTTTACATACAGTCTATAAACCTGACAAAAACAGCCCAATCAGTGAATTAGACAGTTAAAGCCGCATGACATAAATATTCAATGTCTTCCAAAATTGTCTATTCACAAAGGACACGTTAAAACGTTTTGAAGTGACACATGAATGAGCTGAAAATCCGTCTGTCTGAGCTTTTCACCAGCAATTCGCACCACACAGCCTGTAAATAAATACAAAAGAACATCACAAATATTTCTAGACGTGTGTGCACAGGACTATTTAGAAAAACACTTTCTATCAGATCTGTCAGCTGATATGATGTGTTTTTGAGCATCTTTGTGAACCTTATTTTGTTTGCCGTTATTACCGCTATGATCCTGTTTCCCAAAAAGTTTGGACACGGTCTAAGATTTTAATAAAAACAGAATGAGATGATTCGCAAATCATGTAAACCGATATTTAATTGAAAATAGACCAAAGACAAAATATCAAATGTTGAAACTGTGAAATAGTATTATTTTATGAAAAATATATGTTCATTTTTAATTTGATGCCAGCAACACATCTCAAAAAAAGTTGGAGTTGTATTATTACTTTTTAAACGTTTTTATGTAAAGCAACCACTGTGGCTGAGACAAATTCCTCCTCAGAGTTAGTAAAGTTTATACTCCTACTCCTCTGCTCTACTTCTGCTCCGTAGATTTTAAATCCCTATTTGAGAACTAAATGTGACATTTTAAATGAAGAATGTAGACTGCAGATAAACCTTCTCTGTATGTTAGCTGCATGAGTGCGTTTCACACCGACCAAACCAAAAGAAGCAGCTCATCCAACTCATTTTACTATTCTATTTTAATTAATGAAACTGCTGTGAGAACTTCATGTTCTGATTTATATGTCATACGTGCTGTTCCGTGTTGTTTTGGTCTTAATGCGGCTGCACAGAGCAGCTGAGCCATTTCAGATCATTAAATTGTTAACATAACAGCCCGATCACCATTCATGTCGGTGTGTGATTGTGTTTTTTGATACACACAGCACAGGTTCAAATGTGCCTGTGTGTGTCTGTGCGTCGTCTGTGTAGCCCCGGAGACTTGGACGAGCATACTGTCCTATTGCTCCTGGGGTGACTCGTAACCGTGTGTGACTTCTCTCCAATTTCACCCCCTTCATCTGTCTAATTATCAGAATTAGAAAAGGAATAGTCTGTGCATCCTTGGGCTATTATACACATACAGTACACACACACACACACACACACACTGTTGCTCGGTCTTGGCTCCTAATGAGAGGGTGAGTCAGGAATCTGAAGCTCTAAATCTGCCCACGCTGGCCCACTCCTCTTAAAGCTCCTCTCCGGAGGAGTGCACTGCACAGTCAAAATTCTCTACCTCAGATCTCTCTGTCTTCCACGCAAGCTCCTCAGTCATCATTTCTCTGGCAGTGGGCGACATTATCACCCCCATTGTCTGCAGCTAGTCGGCGTTTTAAACCACTGTATATGGATTTTGTCCTCTTAAATCCTGAGTGACATCTTTTAACACACCTCATCTCCCTTGTTGACACACTGTGGGGCTGTTGTATTTACATTCACCGGAAACTTAAAATTTCTGTTTTTTTCCAAGCTGATTTAGCTGAGAACAAACCTCAAAGTTTGAAAAGCTGTTGTTCAAAAACCTGTACATACTCTAGATACACCGTAGATATTCTGTAGATTCACTATAGATATACTGTAGATATATTGTAGATACACTGTAGGTATACTGTAAATATACTGTAGGTAGGTATACTGTAGGTATACTGTAGATACATTGTAAATACACTAGATATACTGTATATCTACAGTAGATACACTGTAGGTATACTGTAAATATACTGTAGATACACTGTAGATATACTGTAGGTATGCTGTAGGTATACTGTAGATAATGACTGACTCTTCACTGTGGTAAACCTTACATTTCATTTCTGCAGTGTCACCGATCGTTCTCCTGATCAATAATGTTGCTCAGACAAACATTGAGTTGGTAATCTGCACACTTTGTCCTCACTGGAACTTGCTGATGTGACACTCTGAGGACTGAACATGTGATGTCGTGTTTTACCCTCAGGGCCAGTCGTTTGTGTTTAAAGGATTTAACAAGTCAGTTCAGTTCACACACTGGAGCTCAGGGCCAAGGTCGCTCTTAGGGAATCAATACACTGACTAAACAAATAATTGGTACAAAACTGCTTGCTCATGTTAACATATGCTGATGATGTCACTTCCTGTGGTGTGTAGCTGACCCAGAAGGAGTCTCTGGTGACGTTGCTGGACAACCGGACGTGGGCCAAACAGGGCATCGCCGAGGAGTTCGACTACATCGCACACTCCCAAGCTTGGAAACACCCGCAGGTCAACGTCTTCGTCACGCTCGTCCTCTTCATCGTCATGAAGGTAGGAGAGAACAACTATGAGATGAAATTATAGATCAATTTATGACAGTAAATGTGACCGATCTGGTTACTTCCTTCCTCTGTTGTCATCAGTATAAAATATTGCAGTGTGTGTGCTGGTACAGGAGGTCAAACCCACCCAGGCAGCAGCTGCTTGTGGCTGCAGTGGTGTTAAAGATAAAGGAAGGTCACGAGGAGATTGTGAATTGAACGTGAACGTATTTTAAATGGGAGGGGTTTTCCTCTTTCATTCACCACTGGGCCTGAGCTAATGGGAAAGTATTGGAACGGAGCCCATCTCTACTTGGCACTGGTAAAGAACAAAGGGAGACCATGTTGAAAATATAAAAAACGGTTGCAAAGTGTCCTATCTGCCCCTCACTGCGTTACAACGTTATGTTCCCCGGAGGCCATTTAAAGTTTTGTATCGCTGAGTGACAGAGCTGATCGAATCCCTGTGAAAATATTCATCCCTCAGTGGATGACTTTATCTGTCCGGTTAATAAAGGTCCAACAAAAGGTGTTTGATTAAAGGAACTCAATCCAGCTTTATACACACTGTGGCTTTATCAGGATATTATCATGTGTTAAAGTAAGTTTAGGTTCGGGTTAAAGTAGCTGGTTCCACCTTGGAGTATAATTCAAATATCTCCTATCAAACCTTTGATCTCTGCACTCTCTGATTTTCTAGCGTCCGCTCACTGTCACTTTTGATGAAAAAAAACATATCACCTGTAGCAGATTAGATCAGCTGTTTCTAACTCACCTAAAGCTTTCTACAGACCTGTGTGTATGTGCTCGGTCAAAAACTGTGAGTGAAGGAAAGAAACCCCAACAACCATGTTAAGTCTGTAATGGTTAGAAATGCAGTGGACTCACCTCCAGACTACCTTGTGAAAAATACGGCGTAATATTACAGCGTGCTTCACCTGTGATTCCATCGTCAGCGACATATAATCATTTCCTCTTCTTTCTGCTGCTCATATGTTTTTTTTGTTTTCTCAACCAACAAAAGCCGATTACAGATCCTGGAGGTGAAGTTGGAACTTACAGTCGTTGAAAGCTAAACCTTATTGTGTAATAATGATGAATTGCATAAACATTTTAAATGAACATAAACTATAACATACAGTTGCAGTTGAATTTATTGGTACCCTGAACAGTTCATTGAAAAATGCTTCATTCCTCCTGAAAAGTAATGAATTTGAATGTTTACCTACAGCCTTTAGTATTTCATAGTGTAAAGCAAAGAAAGTGTGTAAAAAGATATACGATTGCCTCTTTTACAAATATTATTCTAAAATGACCGGTACCCCCAGAAAAAAAAAAAAAAGAGAAATAATTGGTATCTGTTTGGTATCATTTGTTTTGTGCCCCAAGCTGAGCATGGATCAGAAGAAGCAAAGTAGAAAGTTGTCTGAGAATATCAGAAAGGAAATCATGAAATGCTAAATGTGAAGGGTATAAGACCGTCTGCAGGCAGCTTGATGTTCCTGTGACTGCGGTTTCAAATATTACGAACAAATTTAAGGTCCATCGGACTGAAGTCAAACTGTCTGGATGCAGCTGCAAGAGGAAAATTCTAAAGCCTTTGGATCCCGGCTGTTTTGCTGAAGTAAGAGCCATGAGGGAGAGTCGGATACGCAGTGAAAGTATCTGAACTCTCCTGGGTCTCAGTGGGGGAGCAGCATACAGCGGGTGATAGAAAGTATTGGAACCGAGTCGCTACACTCTTGGCCCGTGTGGAAAAAAACAACAACAATACTATATATTCGTCTTTGTGCGATGAGAGAAAATGCCAGTGCCTCGCCTCTCATCCTCCTGATGGCCTGTGTAACGAGAGGTGTTGCTGTTGTGGTGTGAGGCTGCTGGAGCAAAGTGCTGCTTGTGTTGTGGTTAGATTGGCTTTTTTCTTGGCTTTTTTTTTATGTAACCTTTACTTATTTGGGCTGTTCAGCTGAAATGAAATGTCCTTTCGCCAAACAAAAAAAGCAAAGGTTGTAAATCTCCCCTTTCTGCATCAAGTGCTGAGTGTGTATGTGTGAGTGTGTGGCTGAGTAAAGTACACAAAGAGCCCTGTGAAAGTGTGAGTGGGCGCAGAGTAGAGTGGGTTGGGTTGTGTGTGCAGGGGAGAGCATGCAGGCAGGGTTTGGGGGAGTTATTTAGAAATCTGTTTTTTTGTTACTGTACTTGACATTTATAATGCGTTTATCCACAGTAAAGCTACTCTCATATGAAAAGCAGTTTGATCAACTAAAGCCGCATAAAATATGAAGGTTAAAAGTTGTGGGGGGGGGGGGGGGGAATCTGATATATATTTTCAAACCCACATAACATGAAATCATTAATACTAAAATCCGGTCAGGAAAATGTGAGCAAATTATTTACCCGTCTGGTATGAGAAGCAGCAGCCAACAGTGACGTCACTCGTTGGTTTGGGCTCATTCTGAAGCCTCAAGTTTGGCATTTTGGCCGTCGCCTTCTTGCCGGAAATGACTATATTTGGGCAAGCTAAGGAGGAGCGAGCGGATGATCTGACTCTGTCTGATTAGGACACTTAGCCCCGCCCACTGATTGCAAGAACCTGACTGCACCACAGGCCTGTAAGTCAAACAGACACGCACTTAAACATATCGCTTTTTGAGGCCTAGTATGTATGAGAGAAGTTAAATAGGAGTCAATGGAGCCAAAGCTTTTTTGGCGCCAGCCCCTAGTGGCCCTTAGTGGTATTGCACTTTAAGGCACTTCCACATTGGCTTCACTTGTCAGACCCGGAAGCTACGTCCACTTTAATATACAGTCTATGTGTATGAGCAGTTTGTTATTGTTATTGTCATTGTTATTGTTGCTCTGACCAAATTCCTTTGATGATATCTGGTATCAAAAAAATGCCTTGACATTGGGAACCAAAATTCGATGCTTCGGCTACATCCCCACTAAATTGTTTTCATTTAAAAACACATTGTTTTTGCAACATTTGCACAGTAGTATGTCAAAGCATTTTCCATATGTTGGCTCTACTTGAACGGCCCGCCCACATCGATAAAAATCATTCAGATTCAACTTGAGTAAATCTGACATTAAGCACCTTATTTCACTCTTTTCAAACCAATTTTTGTCCACATATCTGTCTGCGTCGTGTGCACTACAGTAACTTTAGGCTTCTGATAAGTCGTGAAACGGTTGGTGCATTGGTTACTTTTGTGATGTGCTTTCTTGCAGTGCCTTTTTTAATTTATTCCACCACTAGGGGTCACTACAAATAGGCCCTTCATTTCAAACCAAATTTATTTAATAAAGTAAACAAGAGCTATATGTGTCCCTTTTTTTCCTGCCAAAGTAATTCACATTGCACTGTTTATACATTAGACTTAAAAAAAAAAAGAAAAACAGCTAAGCAGAACTGCAGCCATGCAAAACGTGGTGACAAACACACAGTCAGGTATCCAACGCTGACCAAAGGCTCCAATGTCAAAGTTATGTAAGCACAGACACTGATGATGTGACTGTGTACTGCAGCAACGGCAGAAACTGACTCACTGTCTTTGTTTCTCTGCAGTACAATAGAGAACGTCTCCCTCAGCCTTTTGTCTTTCACCGAATTTCAAAGAAAAAAAGAAACTGTCAAATAGCAATTTTCATTACGTTAGAAAGCGAGTTCGACCGCATCAACTTTTCTTGATGAAAGCCAGCCATCCGTTCTCTCATTGCCGTGCATGTGCGTGTGTCATCCCTCCTTCTGTCCTGCAGCGAAATTGTTTCATTTGCTTTCAGCGTCATTCCTTTCCATCCCATGTGTGTGCTTGTCTTCTGTGCATGTATGGGGTTACTAAAAACAGATGTAGCATTTCCTGTAGGTGACATATACTGTAGGTGAGGTACACACACACACACACACACACACACACACACACACACACACACACACACACACACACACACACACACACACACTTACTTTCCTAACTTTAATCACACACCTTCACAAAGCAGCTTTCAGCATCTATCTGTGGGCATGCACTGACTCACATCCTCTCTTTCGCTCACTCTCTCACACACACATACGCACACATACACACATACACACACACACATACACACACATACACAGCATTCAAAGTGAGGCTGTAATGGCTCTGTCAAATAACAGCCTTTGGTTTTTCCTGGATTCAGCCTGGTGATTTTCAAAGGGGAGATTGCTCTCTCTCGCTCTCCTTCTTGGTAATGAATGGTTCTTTTATTCGTCTTGGCAGCCATCTTGTCTCGTTGCTCCTTTTCATGTCGAAAGCTTCAGGAAGACTCTTCTTCCAGCTGCTCAGATTTTGAGAAGGAAGGCGCGTGAAGTGTCCAGTGTCAGGAAGTCGGCGTCAGCAGGTCACCGAATGAAGCTGCTGTAAATACTTTAATTACACTTTTTGTTTTACAGTACACAAAATGTATCCTGGCTGAAGTTGTGCACCTGTTATGAAGAAGAGGAGGGTTTAATGTGGTGCTCAGAAAGTATTGTCGCTTTTCAGCACACCTGAAATCACACCCACAAACCTGTAGAGTAACCTGACATGCTTAGTAGTTAAATGCTATTTTTAAAGGTGTGCAATTATGCACATCATCAGCTCTCAGGGAGAAATTGGTTTATAAATACAGGTGTGTGTGTGTGTGTGTGTGTGTGTGTGTGTGTGTGTGTGTGTCCTCCAGCCTGTGCAAGACCTCTGTTATCTGTGTGTGTCCGTCAGAGTGACACAGAGCTGGCGGGACTGTAATTGGAGTGGGAGTAGAAGAAGGGCCCCTGAGGGTCCCCTGAGGCCCTCGGGCGATAGACTGTCCTCTGAATGTGACACACACACACATAAACACAGAAGGCTCCCAGATGACTGACAAATTAAATAGAGTACAAATGTTCTGGATAGTGCGTCATAACTGATACCCTTGGAAAGAGTATCCTTCACTTCTCCCTTCTGCCTCACTTATGTTGTTTTCTCTCTGTTTGTTTAAATAACAATAAATCACAATGTATCACGGTGTAGGGTGCACGAAGTCCGTGTGTGTGTGTGTGTGTGTGTGTGTGTGTGTGTGTGTGTGTGTGTGAAGGTGTGTACATTTAAAACTATCTTTATGAAGACCAGTTTGAGACCTTTGGAGTGAGGACATTTTGGAAGGGTGAGGACATTTTGGCTGGTCCTTGCCTTTTCACACGCCTTCAAAAAGGCTTCTTAGGATTCAAACTTGGTTTAAGGGTTAAGAGTTAGAGGTTGGTTTAAAGCTTAAGGGTTAAGACTTGGTTTAAGGTTAAGAGTTAGAAGTTGGTTTAGAGGTTAAGGTTCGGACTAGGTTTGGGTTTGGATTGGGGTTAGGCACTGCCTTGTGGTGATTAAAGTTAGGGTAAGGGACTAGGGAATGAATTATGTCCATGAATGTCCTCACAAAGATAGCTAAACAAACATTTGTATGTGCGAACCTGTGCCTGTGTTTTAAGAGTAATAAGAAGTAAATAAAACGTTTTGCATCTTCTTTAGCGTCAGCTGAACATATTAGCATATCTGACTAACTTACACTAATAACCTAAAGCATGTTTATCTCCAACAACGAAGAGCATTTCAAAACTTTTAAAGGAGATTTCTTTGCAAAAGAACAACACCAGTGTGGTATTTTTCTGCTGTGTGGCAGTCAGCCCTGATCTGACTGTATGCGAGTGTCGGCTAACATTAGCGGCTGCCTCTTGCTCTGTTTTCATTTCGGCAAATGTACACTCCAGCACCCCAGCCTCACTTATCCAACTCTTCTTCATTCAGTTTGTCACACATTTAGTAGCTCTGACCCCCAAAGCCTTTTGTCTCTGTGAAAGTGAAACAAACAGTTGAAAATATAAAGCGTCAAAACAGGGTTTTGTTAGAATAATGTTTTCCTGTCATGCCTAAAATACTAGCACAGTGTCTTTATTTTATATTTTCTATGTTTATAATCAAATGTTGAGGAACTAAGAAGATGCAGCTTCAGCTTTCTTGTAGTAGCATGATATAGATGTAGTTATTAAGTAATAAGCAGTAAAGTAAGAAAACCCTTTTTACTGCCTCATGCTTTCCAAACAGTCAGCCAGAAACAGTGTTTTTAACCACCTTATGGAGCTGTAGTTATCTGAGCCTACTGAAATCTGCTTGGTTTGTTTCAGCCTGTAAAACTGACAGTCACAATGTTGTCTATCTCTGTCCCAAAGGTAAATCTGCCAACATTAAATGTTATTCTTTGTCTTTCAGCTGGTAAAATATCCTTTGCCAGAAATGTCTCCCCTGAGAGCCAAAATGAAAAACATGTAAGACTATAAAGACTGTTAATACATCCTTTGGTTTGATCAAATTACCATTAATGCTGAGGAGTTTCCCACGTGGAATCAGTATAATATCGATCAATTCTATGATAAATTTGCAATTATTCTAAGTGGATTATCTGTTTTCTGGAATGGAGGGCCAACATTCACCTGAGATAACCTGCAGCTCTCGCTCTGCCTTTTTAAGTGCTCCAGAAGGAGCAGATGCTGCACTTTACTAACACACATCGCGTGTCTTTACATATTAAAATTATAACCTCAAGTGCACTGCTCTGGAGAGCGTGAGATAATTTTATTCAGCTGAACAAATCATATAGAAATATTGTAATGCCAAGGTACTGTAGTACCTTCTGGTCTTTTATGAAGATGTTTAATAGTTGAATTCTTTCTTTTTTGGTTATATCTTTGGTATTTCCTACTCTGTTGTGCTGTAGCCTACAGACAAAGTTAATGCAGTTAAATCCCCTTATAAATGATAGTTTTGCTTAGTCAGGCATATTTCCACACTCTGCCAGTGCTGGATAATGCTCAGGTTGCACCCATTTATCAGTGTGGTACCAGGGGGAAAACCACTCTGGTCTGAGGGAACTTGGTTTGATGGAACATTTGCACGTAGTGATGTGAGTCCTGCCAATAAAATGACCAAATTCTTGCACAAATAGACCAAAAAGAGCCTTTTTGCATGGTCCAAGTCTTATTCTGCCATTTCCAACATGCAGGTTGCTGCTCAAAGGTTTTTGTTTCCCAGTGCATCAGAAATTTTGAAAACGGTAACACACACAAATAGATGGAAAGAAGGACGAGGAGGAGGATTAAAGATCTGTGTTTTGGTTGTTAAAAATACATTCATCATATTATCTACCTTATCAATAAATGAATGCAAAGTTTGTATAAAAATAGATTGTTTTAATGGTCGCCTTTATTGTTAAGAGGAAATGTACCCTGAGATTAGAGCAAAGGGCACAAACCACATTTCATACACGACAAATTACGTGGTATATTTTCTTATTACTGTGAAATTTCACTTCGCAATATTCGTGCTCTGTGTGAAAATGGTCACGACAAAAACAACTGTTCGAAAAGATATATTGACATGCAAATTAATTGCCAGAAAAAAAAAAACCCTGCTGTGTAACGGGGGAGTTTGAATATGTCACCAAAACAAACTAAAATTGAAAGTACAAAATAATTAGAATAGGTAAAAAAGACAATACAGTCTATTTTATGACGTTCTGACCCACACAACACACATGAAGCAAATTACAACCATACTATTGTCCTAAAGGCACGTCGTTGCCAACTAGTTTTAAAAAGATTTTGTGTTTTTGTTGAGGAAACCCATTACTAACATTATCCACTGATGAAATCTGACTTGCATATATTAACTAATAATTTGTTTCCTCTAAAATAGTATAGCCCCGAAGCAGCTCCATGACTTATAAGTTTCATTAAAGCCGCTGTCAAAATTTATGTGGTTCATTAAGACATTTTTAATTGGATTTTAATGCAGGAGTTTTTTTCTTGTTCATTTCTTTCACTTGTTTTTTGAAGCACTTTCAAGGTTTTAAACTAGCAACCAAATCTTGATTTTTTTTTTATTTTTTTTTTTTTTTTATCTCAAGGCTTCTACCTCCTTTCGCCGTTTATCGAACTCCACCTTCAGTCTGAGGTCAGAGATCCTCATACATTTTGATGGCTGTCCTCTACATCAGTGAGATGTACACTTAGTAGATTAGATTAGAATAAATGAAAAATGTATGATTCTTGCAGGGGGAAGTGAGTCACTGCTACTGCATAGAATTGGATACAGCAATAGATAGGAGGACATAAATAGTAATGGAGCAAATACAGGGTATAGAAATATGTTCAGGAATGCCGAAGCATCTCGTCAGAAACAATCAACTCCAGATTATACTGTCGTGCTATGTCCGCTTTAAAAGTACTCAAGGAATCGGCGATGAAAACTGTCCACCTACTTCATCTGCTGCAGATTTCATCTCGAGGCCTCTAAACTTTGACCGGAGGCGTTTCAGCCAAGACAGTGTTTTAACCTTTAGCGCTCCGAGAGGGTTGATGCAGTATCTGGTCAGTTAGCTAGACAAATCTGTTTCTCTGTGGACTCAAGTCCAGCACATTAAGACGTACAGTCGTCGGTTATATACTGTTATATATAAACCATCTGACGGGACCAACAGGTTGCTTAAAGCCGAAGAGTCAAGTTTACAGTGACTCACTTTCCTTCCACATTTTTATGATGGCCGCAGTCTTAATGTTTAAAAGTGGATGAACCGCAGAAAGGTTTTTTGTTGATCAAGATGGTGTTGTGCATCAACATGGAAACACATTCCCTTGTAGACGTCAAAGCATGAAATCAATGTGGCTTCACCGGAGGGTTTACAAGGCTCCAGAGGCAGCGCATCAAGCAGTCAAAGGAAACCTCACACAAAGGTCATATACTGTATGTCATGTCTTTTATATACAGCTGCAAGCACACTCATTCAACCCCCTTAAAGGAGAAGTGTGTAGGAGTTAGTGGCATCGAGTGGTGAGGCAGCAGGTTGTAATCAAAGGAACACCCCTCGCCTCGTTCTCAGTGTGTAAGAGAATCTACTGTGGCCGCCACACTACACACACACACACTGTAACTCTTACAAAACTCAAAAGGCCCTCTCTAGAGCCAGTGTTTGATTTGTCCCTTCAGGGCTACTGTAGAAACATGGCGGTGCAACCTAGCGGCAATCAGCAGTGACGTCACCCGTTGGTTTGTTAATGGCCGCTATGAAGCCTCGAGTTCGGATTTTGGCCGGCGCCATCTTGCTAGTTTGAAACGGTTGGAACCAGAAGTGACCATATTTGGGTGAGCTGGGGATCTGACTCGATCTGACTGGAAAAGTACAGCTTGTTGAAGCATATTTTATAATTAATGACGTGGTTATTTTCAGACAGATGGCCGGAGAACTAATAAGAAAACGAAGATAAATCAACCAAGAAAAATTGTATTGACCGAGTTGAATGGTAAACTATGGAGCCAGAGGTTTTTTCGAGCCAACCTCTAGTGACACTCAATGGTATTGCAGCTTAAGCCACTTGCGCATCAGCTTGATTTTTCAGAGCCGGAAGCTACATCCACTTTTATGTACAGTCTACGGGTGCAACACGTTGGGATTGTGCAGTAGGACCTGCTCCTTGTGTAGCTATGAAGGTCTCATTCTAAGGCAGGAGATATACTCGCTTTAAACCCTGCGTCCGTCTGCACACGATGGCTGCCTCACTTATCCCGCTTCTAGTTTGAGCGTTGATTTTACACATCCCCAGAAAGTAATGCAACATGTCTGCAAAGTGGCAGTATGGAGATGTGACAGAGTCAGGAACCTCCAAAACGAAATAGGAACAAGTCCGAGACCGGTACGTCCGTGCACTACGGGAAATGCTGGAAATGTGTCCACATTTCTGGAGTGTGGATGGTAGTAGTGACCCCTCGACTGTCTCCATGTTTATTGTTTACATCAGTGATCCTCAGGTTTAGGTGATTTTACACAAATTAAAACATGATTATGAATATTTCATTCCAATTGTGCCAATTGATCCCACTAAAATCCTCCACACTGAAACTTTAAGGTAAGTTCACACCCTCAACTTGACATTTCCTTTGGAGTAAAACTTTCAGAGCAGATCTTCAACTTGTAATAAGGTATTTCTACAGTGTGGCATCACTGCTGGATACTTCTTCCAGCACTTGCAGTGGCATAATCACACACTGACACAAATTTCCAGCCAGGGGGGAATCATGTCATTAAACCATCTCCGAGGCAACGCCAAGCCACCTGAAGGGGGAGCCTTGGGCAAGCTGTAATATATAACTAACTTTGCCGATGTCAGTGTAAGTGCCATGGTTAAGGCTCCTGTCCTGTCCTATGGGGATGGAGAAGACAGCGCTGGCAGCATCCTGTCACATTCACCTGTGTTCAAGTGTGTGCGAGTGTGACCTTGTTATTGTAAGTAAACAAGCAGCTGGTTCAGATTACACTGTCATCTCCATGCAGCAGGATAAAGTGTCCTTTCCTCTTATCCACTGTGTGGAACATCAGACCGGTGGTCCTTAGATTTAGTCCATATTAAGCTGGCTGAATCCAAAAAGGGAGTTTAGACAGGAATGTATTTATTTCCTCTGTTGACACTAAAATACTCAATACAGTGGTCTCTACGATTCAAACCTTCCCAAGAAGAACAACAGCAAGATATAAACTGTGTGTTTACATCCAAGTGAGAAAACCCTGTAGTTATGACAAGATCAAGACACTAACGTGTACAGAGTGAAAGTCTGTGTAAAGAGGAGGTTGGGGTGGATGGATGAGTCAACATAACATCAGATTTTAACACAAGAAACACCTTTAGTTTCCTGTTTCCTGACTGCTGCTGTTCTTTTTCCGTGCCCTGACCTTAACCTTGAATTTATGATTGCAACCATGACAACAAAGTGAACCTCACTTTATAACGAAGGAGTCCAACCTTTACCTAAATATAACTGAGTCAGTTCTGTGCCTGAACCTCACCAAACCTTTACCGTAGCATTATCACATGTAGCATAAAACATCCATAGTCCTGATTGTATTCAGAAGCTCAATTTCTGGATGTCAGACAGAGTTGTCAGTGTTACACCAAAGCGCTGTAAAACCACTCCACAAATCTACACTCAAAGAACGCTTCTTTTTTCCACTACCATATTTCACCAGTTGAAGTAAAATATCTAACACTTCTTTTGTTCTTTCTAAGACCTTTTGTTCCCAAATTAGTAAAGATCCATCTTGTTGAGCACTTCACCTTTGTCAAAATAATCCATCCACCTGTGTGGCACATCAAGAAGCTGCATAAACGTCATGATTATTGCACAAGTGTGCCTCCGACTGGCCATAATGAAAAATAATATGTGTCGTTTAATCAAGCAACATAATGCCAAGAAAAATGGGAGCGGAAAAAACAAAAGTGCTGCATTTATATTTTTCTTGACTCTATTTTCATCACCGGTTATGGCCTTTCTTGCAAATTGTGTAATGATTGGAACATAACAAGCCAATCAAATAGTTTTGGGGATTTAATAGTTTACTTTTGAAACTAATTTCTCTCCCTTTGCTGCCTCGCGGTTCTTTAATTTATTCAATTAACTTTGTCTGGAGGAAAATAACTTTTCCAAATGACAAAAAACAAACAGATGCGGCGACGTTTTTCTTTTGTAATAGAATGCTTTAAAATAAGAAGAAACTATAACATTTTAGTGGGCGATCTACTTATAAGTATTAAAATATTACAGTAAATGTACACTAACTTTTTGTTCCACCTTACATCCGTAACCCATTTGTAAGTGTTTTATTTTTACAAGCAATTGCTGTATATAATAATATCATGAAAAAATGTTGAACATAATGTTAAAAACAACATAAAAATCCTATTTAGCAGATTTTATTTTGCATATTTTCCTGTCTTGTTTTAAGCATTATTACACGCTGTTAGCATCAGCTTCACTGTAGAAGTCTCAGCAGAGACAGCTGGCTTCAGTTGGTGTGTCTCATCATGGCTAACTGTACACTTACAGCTGGGTGAGACGATGTGTCACACCACCCCGGGACCCACTCACACTTTGTCAGTGTCCTCACAGTTCATGGCCTCTGTAATAAAGTTAAGCCTTTGTTATGAGTTCCCAGATCCTTTAAAACTCCCTCACTCTTATTAAGGTTTTACTAGCTGGGTGGAAGGGAAAAGAACAAGAGAAGAGGAGATAGGAGATGAAGACGAGTCTGAAGAATTATACCCACGACTCTCTCTTTTCACGAGGCCTATTTTTGCGTATTCAACTGGTTGATTGTGGCCGCGCTCAGCTCTGATTCATTGAGTCTGTGTTATGGCATGTGGGTGAGTGTGTGAACACCTACGCACGTATGCGTGTTTGCGAGGAGTGTGAAAACAGCGGCGGCGCAGGGTTACAGAAGAGATGCGTTACGTCACCATGGCAGCCGGCCTTAATTACAGCTAACTATAGACAGAGCAGAGGGAGCAGAGACGAGACGGAGCAATGAGTGTAATTAAAAAGTCTATTTGAAAGCGTGAGGTTATTACGTCGGTGAGGTTTGTCTAATGGTTTTTACAATACTGTCATTCATACGTTCTTGTTTTATGCATACAAACACCGAATGTGACAGTCTTGACTTTGTGTGGCCATATTGAAGTGTGTGCGTGTGTGTGTTCACAGTATTGGCCTAATGAAAGGTCACGATCGGAGGCAAAAAAGTGTGTGTTTGTGCGCATTTGGTCATTTGACATCATTTTGGGTATATGAATATCCATCTGTGCATGTGTTCAGTTATTCAAAACAAATGTGACCACTTCTGGAGCAACATCTACACCAGCTGTGTGTTATAGGTGATATATCGATATTTTATCCTTCAGTGATATTAGACTAGGTTTTGTTTTAGATTTTAGTCTTAATAGTCATCTCTACTATATAATTGCGGTATTTTTACCAAAATATTTGGTCAAAAATATTATGATATTTGATTTTGTCCGTATCATCAAAACAGAATCTCATTCGAGGCTGAAAGCAGCAGTTTCCCTGTAAATCAAACAAGTTAGCCGAGAACAAGGTGTTCACCTGCAACCGTCGTATTGGTTGTCTTTTTGTTGCTAAGCAGTGGTGAAAAGTAACTAAGTACATCTACTGAAGTACTTTATTTAAGTACAGTTTTAAATATTTGTTCTTAAGTATTTATCTTTAAACTTGTCTGATGGCTGCTTTTAAAGAACCAGTGTTCAGGACTGAGCAGTGAGGTTACATAACAGAAGCAACTCAACACCTCTCACCTCCAGTGTCCAGCATGTAAAGAATGATGACGGTATTTTTTTCTGTAGAAAAGGAGTTTTAATGAGATATCTAATGTAATGTCTGAGTCCAGACGAGTTGGCACGGTTGAGTAGCAGCATTTTCTTACCAAAAATAAACACATCAGCTGTTTAGGACTCTGTTGATCCCTTCTCTTAAACTTAAATACACCCACACATTCACACACACCTGATGATAATGCTCACATATTGTCAGCGGTGACATTTCCCCTTCTTTTTTTTGCCCGTCTTAATTAGCAGTCTTTTCCGCTCGCCCGACTCGGCGTCGGCCAATCAGCGGAGCTCGCTCATTACCCAGGATTTATTTCAGGGTCTTTGTCAAATGAAGAGTGAAAGTGACAGCTCAATCTAACCTCAGCAATAAGCCTCGCATGGGTGCCTCCTCACTGCTGGTGGAGAATTCAACTTGGTTATCATTGAGGGGCACAGCGGATGGTACTCCAAAGCTAATTGAAATGCAACCCTGTTCTTTCTTTTCATGGCTTTTCTTTCTTTCTTTATCTGCCTGTTTTTTTTCTCTCTTAGTTCTGGATGTCTGCCCTGGCCACCACCATCCCAGTGCCCTGTGGAGCCTTCATGCCAGTATTTGTCATTGGTAAGAAGGAAATGGCCGTGTGTGTGTGTGTGTGTGTGTGTGTGTGTGTGTGTGTGTGTGTGTGTGTGTGTGTGTGTGTGTGTGTGTGTGTGTGTGTGTTTATTCAAACAGTGAGAGTAGATGTGTCTGTAGGAGACCACTTTGGTAAAAACGTATTATTTAAGTTTCATTAACGTAGTGTCTGCAGGAGAGGAAGAACAGGAAAAACAGCTCTTATTGCAACTTGAGACAGTTTGTACATTATTCCAAGGTGTTAGCCGGGTGTATGGGGTTACATTTGTGCCACAATCACTGAACAAACTCTCCCGGGAATCAAACAAATCTAAATAAATCTGAAGTGAACTACAATTAACATTTGAATAATTTTCCGATATAAATCTGATGCAGATGTAGTAACTATTTTCAAACGCCTAGCTACCAGTTGAGGGGGGAAAGGAAAGCAGACTAGTCCTTTTTAGCGGTAGTGCAGTGCTACATCAGTTACAGTTACAGCTTCTGATCAGCGCCATCTTTTCCATTTGGAACCAGGATCTTCCATATAAGGAGTTTCACACTCTGGAAGCCCTCCAGCTAACCGGGACCAAAGCGGGACCAGCTTACTGGAAACCTCAACAAATCCACACACGAGCTAATATTAGCTACTTTAATTACAGTGTACAACAGGACATAAAATATCAATCTAATACAAATATTAAACTAAAAGAAATACTGCTAACAGCATCCTCCAAAGGACGTAACCACTAACACAGAAGAACTTTGTATCTATTGAAAAACAAAAAAAACAGGTGTCGCGCCAATATGACGCAGCGCGCAGCAATGCGTGGAAGCAACACACAGCACGGAAAAAATGATATAATGGATAAGTTGCCCGCCATCCCAGTAATAACGGTACCGCAGGTCATACAGCGATGCCATTGTACGACCCGCTTTCTTAACTCTTCTCCCCTCATCCACTGTGACACTGCAACAGAAAGAGGTGAAGATAAACTGAGTCTTTTCTCTGGGGGAAAACCACCACAAGTCGAGCTGCCACGGTACAGAGAAGTAGTTGCGTGTGTCGAGAGGTCGGGAGTGAAGATGAAGTGCTGCAGCAGCAAAGTACATAAAAAGCTCTTTCTCTTGGGGAAAAAAGATGTTTAGGCGTGGTGGCGCTGGAAATAGGACAGTCGTGTGAAGTCTCACTGGGCCGTGCGACGTTAAGACCCGACATTAAAATCTTCTATAGGCCTTCAAATGTCATTAATGGATCAATCATTTTCAAAAGGACCATCAGCATATGCATTCGAGGGTCTGAATTCACTGGTTAAGATCAAAATGAGTACAATTTTGAAAATGACTAAATATGTCTAGAAAAAAGCTGACGCTTTTGAAGCGGGACCTTTTTTTTTTTCTTTTTTCTTTTTTTTTGATAGCTTCTAGTGGCCATCAGTGGTACTGCACTTTAATACACTTCCGCACTGGTTTCAGTTTTGAGCAATAGCAGTTATTGTGCAGACCTTAGAAATCATAGTGTAAAATACTGGACAAATAAGTTTCTGTAACCAGTTGCACTAAAGAGAAATTAGAATGATTTTTTTTGTTTTTGTTTTTGAATTGTGGTGAAATAGTATCATTGATTCCTGCTTGAGCGCCCAGTATTGATTGCAAGTCTCTGTTTCTTTGTGTGTGCCCCTATGTGTGTGTGTGTGTGTGTGTGTGTGTGTGCGTGCGTGTGCGTGTGCATTTCAGGGGCAGCCTTTGGTCGTCTGGTCGGAGAAAGCATGGCAGCCTGGTTCCCAGATGGCATCAACACAGACGGTACCATCTACCCCATAGTGCCCGGAGGTTACGCAGTCGTGGGTAAGTTCGCCACATTCCTGTTCACCTATCACTTCCTGACTACTCTTCTATTTTCAAATTTTCCTCATTTTACTGCAGAAATATGTTTTGGAACCTGCAGAAAGGTGACGAAAGAGTTTTTAGCAACGTGGAAGCCATGTACGCATTTGGATTCTCATTAGGGTTCTGTGAGGCATGGATCCTTCCACTTTCACGTTTCTAATCACTGCTCATAGAAAATGAATCCAAATAAAATTCCCCCCACAGCCTAGTGTCTCAGTTTACAGCTCCAAGTTTAGACGTTATAAGGACCCTGATTAAAGGAGACACAGAGTATGATCAGAGCTAAACACTCAAGACAGAAATCGAATTCCATTTTGAAGATCACCAGCTCAGTCTTAACCAAGAAAACGCCTGCAAAACAACACAGCTTTCACAGCTCATAGTGAAGCTGTCGTGTGATATCCTGCAAGGAAGTCTGACAGTGGGAAGTTGTGATGTGAAGAAATGGACATTGTGTTGTTGCTTCATGGAACCAAATCAAATGGCACAGACATACTACATATACATAATACATAGTAATATACCCAAATTAATAATTTGAACAGATTATATGACTGGTCTATCGATCACTTTTTCGGTTACTGACTCATTTCACTTAAAAACTTTTCATTTTTCCACCATTTTACCCTCGTCCTTAATGTATTTTCCAAATGTTCACACATTTTATTCTCCAGTTACTCTGACAAATGTCAAAAATCTGAAACTCTAGTTTCAGACCATTTCTTTTTTCAATAGAGTTCATTATTGGAAGCTAAATTAGATTGCTAAATTAGTAACTCCAGCAGCTCTTTCACAGTAACAGCCTTTGTTCTGAAAGTCCTGAATGGGATTTTTGCAATGAAGCAACTGCAGGAAATTTTGTGTTTTCATTCGCACTAGCTGAACAACACACATTTTTCTCATTTGTAGGGCGTCAAATACTGACGTTTCGTAACGGCCGTTGGCGTCAGAGATACTGTACGCACAAGGTGCCCTTTGGTGTCTAAGACACATGCACAAGGTACCTTTTGAGTTTTCCACCATGGTGAAGAGAAATGGGAATGAAGTCCACGGAAGGATCGAACAAACCCAAGGACTGGTGTTAGAGTCAATGCTAAAGCAAAAGTCAGCAAGGATTTCTGTTAAGTAACCCCAAACTATGATCTTTTCCTAAGTAGTACTGGATGGTTTTTGAAACACAGCCTCTCTATCGCAAACACAAACAGCTTTGATAAAATGTCAGTATTTGATGCTCTGGGAATGAGGACATGCTGGACATGGAAAATGGGGAATCTTGCCTCCTCAAAATAAAGAAATATTCCATCGAGAAAGGACACGTAAATCAAGTGGATTCTTGTACACACTAAGTCTAAAACAATAAAGAAACTGAGACATTTCAAACTAAAATTATCAGATATGATAGTTTATTTCTAACCGAACGGAAATGAAAAACAAATATTTTTTTTTTTGTTGTGAAGTTCTTACATTCGAGGGGGGGGGGAGTTGTCTTTTATTTATGTTTTCAAAGCCCCATAAAGACTGAGTTGAAAGTTGCAATTCTTAAAGTCAGGTTCGAGGCTTTCTCATACTGGTTTTCGAAGGTCGATACAAATATTTGACGACAGCCCTTTGTTTTTATTTGGGGATCTTTTTGCTTGTGTGTTGTTTTTTGTTGTTATTTTTTTACAAACATTTTTTTTTTATTATGTCAGTACTTCCTGGTGAACAAACCATGTGATGGAAACCGTGTTTGTAATGACCCCAAACTTCTCTTAAACTTCCCTCAGCACTGCAATATGTTGTTGTTCATCAGCAGACCTAAACACCAATGTGATGTGATGCGATAAGTTCACATCAGTTGACGTATCCAGACAATTCCTGGGTCTGGCTTTACAGACGATGATGCAGAAAAACTTGAGTGAGTCGTAATAAGTAGCAAAAGGGAAATGATCGTAGCTGTATGTGGCTGAACAGAGATATTGGACCCAGTGCTTCTTTAAACAGATGATCACACACAGCCTATACACATCCATTCCTCCTGAACATGTGCCTGATGAGGTGCAGTGCTGCTACAGAGCTACTTGTTGACAGCCGTGCTCATTACGCCCCTGCTGCAGATTGGTGGTTTCTGTTTTTTTTCTGGGGCTGCTGATGTGTTGTGTTGTGCTGTGCTCTACTGTAGCTGATGACTCAGCCCTTTACAGGCCTGACACTCTGATGAGCCTCTTTCATCTCACGGTGCAGCTCGCTTTAAGGACTAAATGTTATGATGAGCAGCGGGAGCAGTAGCATTTATCTGAGGCGGATAGGCAGACATACACCAGCTTAATTAAGTTACAAGAAAGAACAATGAAACCTGCCTTTGTAGACTCTCCCATCCACCATCTGTTTCTCTCTTCTCCCTTTATTGTAATGCCTCCATTCTCGACTGTTTTTTTTTCCCCAGTGTTCATCTCATTCTTTGGATTGGACTCATCCATTTTCTCTGTGTGTGAAGGCTCACTTCGCCTCATGCTGCTCTGTCGGCTTTGATGCAGCTTTTATATTGCTCTTTTCACAACACTTTATTGGGGGAAAAACAGATTTGGAAATATCGAGGTTCCCTTTTGTATTGAATTAGCTGAATAAGTTGATTTTTGCCTTGTGCCATATGAGAGAGGATTGTGTAAAGAAGAATGTGAGTTTTAGTTTATTGGGTTGAGAGTGTACCGAGGAGAGAGTGGTTGTTTCTGTCAAGGAAACTGATACCAGGATGGTGACTCAGAGTCTTTGAATGAATTGCTTCCCAAAGCTGAAGTTTGGTTTTGTGGATTGAATCAATAATGTTGTAAAGACAGCATACTAACCAGTATCATGCCAGAGTGTGTAATACACCCGTCATTCCACGAAAGGATAACGTGTCACTTTTCTTGCCTTTGGAATAAGAAATAAGGTGTTTTAGGTTTAGGTGCCAAAAACTGCATGATTATAGTCATGAAAAGCTTGTGGTTTGGGTAACAACGCATGTTAAATACTTTAAATATATTACATGTAATTAATTTACTTATGTTACTGAAAAGAAATTCACATTGACTTTTGTTATCTCATGGACTTGAACACCGATCACCTGGCTGAAAGTCTTGTGTTTGTTCCATTCAAGCTGCAACCAGAAGTGACGTCACTCGTTGGTTCGTGAACCCTCGTTATGAAGACGAGTGAAACGGAGATAACTCGTGGAGAAATTTGATTGAGTCTGTGGAGCCAGAGGCTTTTTGGAGCCGACCTCTAGTGGCACTCGGTGGTATTGCAGCTTAAAGCACTTTCGCATCGGCCTCATTTTTCAGAGCCGGAAGCTCCATCCACTTTTATGTACAGTCTACGGTTTCATCCGACCTCCTCCCTACGCGCACATTATCCCCTCTTTGTACCTCATCTGGTGACCTATGTCACATGGCCGTCTTTAACTCTGGTCATATGTGCTTGTACGTTTCACATCTGGACGAAGCAAAGCGTGACACTGACACGGTTTCCCCTAGTAGTATTACACACTTTGGCTTGATACGGGCATGAGTGTACAGTATTGTGTAGCCACAAAAAGAGAGCGATGAACAGATTTCTACACATCGATTCCTTGTATTATTTTACAGTATGTGGTAACAGCACAACTGAACATTATGGCCACCTAGATGTCCGTTATCTTTTTCTACATACAACTGTCAGATAAATATAGTGGATTAAAAGCAAATATATGTTTTAGGATAGACAGCTTTTAAAAAAGTTTTTAAAGATTAAAAAAGGTTTTAAGGATTAAAAAATGAATCACTGGTAAATATTAGGACTTCAAACTTTTACTTGAAACATTCTGTAAAATAGACAAATAAGATGATTTCTTTTTTCAGCTGCTCTGGTGAAAAAGGGCATTTAAAAGTGAGAAATATCAGCAACTAGTTGAGATCTTGAGTTGCTGGTACTTATCAACAATCCTCATTATTATATGCATTTGTTGCTCTTTTAAATCATGTCAGTCTTGAGCTTTCTCTGATTTTGATGGGAGATGCACCCTGAAAGGCTCCTTCAGCCCCAGACGCCACCTTTAACACCACAGCTCTAAACATTTGCTATTTCTCTGTTCTTTCTCTCACCCCACTGTCCTGTCCTGTCCTGTCCTGTCCTGTCCTGTCCCCCAAAGGTGCTGCAGCCTTGTCGG
Organism: Embiotoca jacksoni; assembly: GCF_022577435.1. Taxonomy (NCBI): domain Eukaryota; kingdom Metazoa; phylum Chordata; class Actinopteri; family Embiotocidae; genus Embiotoca; species Embiotoca jacksoni. Next base: position 2,185,177 of record NW_027185274.1, read on the forward strand.
GAGCGGTCACCCACACGGTTTCCACTGCAGTCATCGTGTTTGAGCTGACTGGCCAGATCTCCCACATCCTGCCGGTGATGATAGCAGTGATCCTGGCCAACGCCGTGGCCCAGTCCCTGCAGCCGTCCCTCTACGACTCCATCATCAGGATAAAGAAGCTGCCCTACCTCCCGGAGCTGGGCTGGGGTCACCACGAGTACGTACAGTGGGGCATGCTAAATAAAACACTGGCATAGCACTTTCAACACACACGACATGACATGTATTAAGATTTGTCAGCAGCAAGTAATAACAAAACGGAAACAGGAATAATGTTACTTTTTAAACAAAATGCTACCAACACTTTCTAAAAAATGTATAGGTATAAAGGAATAGCTTTATAGGATTTGAAAATAACAGAAGATCATGCTGAGAAAAAAGGTGAATCAAGAAAATAAGTAGCTTAGAAATGTTCCAAAATATTTTTGCTTTAAATTCATGAAAAATTATCAAAGAACACGAAAAACAGATTTTTTATTTTTATTTTTTATTTATAGCCATGGCCATAAAGGTATAAATAAAAGCTTTTATTATGCACAGTAGATTGACTCTATTACCGAGACACTTTTTTACAGTTTTGAATTCCCAACGTATATTTCTGCAACAATTTGTGAGTATATCCAATTGAACAATGTGGGATTTAAGAGATTATAGGAAATCCTTTTATTCCCTTTGTTAAGAGTTACAGTGATCGATGACACTCTCATTTCTACCCAGTAAATATAAAGCAACCGCCAGCAGTCTGTTAGCTTAGCACCAACTGCTAAAAACACAAAGCTAACATGGAAATTGGCGTGTTTTAGACATTCATTACTTTCACTGATGCTAATTGTACCTGGATCGGCCTTCAAGTCAGCATGCCAACATTTAGCGTGAGTAGAAAGATAATGCTACCCTGATGACAATTAAAAATGCCGTCCATGGGTTGCAACTTTTAACATGTTAGCTTGGATGAACTCCTCTATCACTGGCAAGTTGATAAGTGAGTGTGTATGATAACATACATGGTATATTCATGTTTGTGTCATTTACCTCAATGTACCGCTAAGACTGACGCTGTGTTGGTTTTACTGTGTGAAATGTGTGTATGACTATCTGTTTATTTGTTCTGTAAGGGGTTATTTCTTTCATTTTGCTGGTAAAGTTAGTCATATAACGTTTCAGATACTGCATATGTGGCAGTCGTAATCTCTTTTGTTCATAGGAGCGTCAAAGCTGACTGCAATTTGTTTCCTAAAATGGTTTTAAATATCGCTTGTAACTGGCATATTTGATCTCCAAATAGTGCACCTCCTAAGATTGAAATTTGCTTTACAAAACGACAAATGTGCGCTGGGGTGCCTGTCGCAATAGTTACATGGCGTTTAATTGCCTTCACGCTCATTAATAACTTATACCAACCCCACAATATTGAATGGGATTGCCAGCTGCTATGTGTCCTCAGAGCACTCTGAATCCATACAGAAGCACTTTTCATTTAATTGTTTGGAACTGATTATTGTTATGGATGTTGGCAAGTCATTTGGAGGAGGTAATAGTTCGGATGCATCATTCACAAATTGGGAATAATAAGGAAAAACTTTATTTCATCTTCCATCTGTTCGTCATTTTCTGTGGCTGTACCCAGAAGTCTTTCGTCTGTCTGCTGCTTGAGTCCTTCACTTTCTACGCCAGCACCTGAGTTGACCCTCGCTGTCCATCTCTTCGTTATCTCTCTCACTTCATCGCTGCTGTTCTCTTCTCCTCTGGCTTCTCTTATTATCTGCTGTGTCCTTACGGCCTCTCCAACCTGTGTGTGTGTGTGTGTGTGTGTGTGTGTGTGTGTGTGTGTGTGTGTGTGTGTGTGTGTGTGTGTGTGTGTGTGTGTGTGTGTGTGTGTGTGAGAGTGAGACGTACATAGTTTGTAATTTTCTTTTTTCTGATCAAACACACTGTCGTCACACACACAGGATCCGCCACAGAAAAATTTTAATAGGTTTTGTATTCAGAAGTGTGCAGACTTTCTTGAAAAAAATATTCTGGTTTTATCACAACTTGAATGTTATTTTAAAGGCAGAAGTCTGACTAAGCAGTCTGAAGTCAGCTGACCTTACAGCACAGGATATACTGTATACTTTATATCAGTGGGAGCAGGACACATGGATAGCCACCCTCCAAAGGATGCTGCACTTCCACACAAAAATTATTTTCTTTTGAAAAATTGAAAAATATCAACAACACTAATGACAAAAATGTAATAAATCACCTTCGAGTGACTTGTCAACGTAACTTTTGCATGTTTACAAAGTAAGTAGAGCAAGTTCTACACCTAATTGTGGGCTCATCACTGGCCCCAGAGGCCAGACAGCAGAAACACCCTCTGCAGCGAAGAGGACTTGACATAGCGCCATCTTTTAGCCATGCTGCTAAATTGTCCTTAGTGGTCACTCGGTGTATCGCAACAGAAAAAATCCGCTGCAGCCCAAAATGAAATTTTGCAAAACAAAAGAAAAAGAAAATATTCTATTAGGAATTCTTAATCCATGCAAGTTTTTTTTGTAAAATGTTTCCACAGCTAAGTTAAGTGATTTGCTGAGAGAAAATGCGGACCAGCAAAACCGCAAGTGCACACGAGCAGTGGGACGCACATCCTAGAAGCAAACCCGAAAGTTTGAAATGTTTTTGCACTCATGTGTCAGGCAAGCAGTTTTCATTCAAGTAAGTAAGTATCAGCTTTGAATCTGGTAGCTAGTTATTATTATACTTCGAAGGCCCTGCTGCTGTGGTAAGTGTCCCCCCCCCCCCCCCCCCCCCCCCAACAACCACAATGGTCAACCACACTTGAACATTAATAAAAGCGCGTGGCACACACATATACTGTAATTGCTTTTCCTGCACAGGGATTACTGGCGACATTTCCAGTCTGTTCACTTTAGTCCTCAGTAGTTCAGGTAATCGGGCTCAACAGCAACACCAAACCTACGACTGCACAAAGTTGTTTTTTCGGTATGAACCAAATGAGACGTTTCCTTTACTTTTTTTACTCATTAATCAACTAAATGAAATTATTTGCATTTAATGATAAACACGGAGTTCCCAAACGTTAAAGGTCATGTGGATGATTGAGAAACTCAGAAAGTGGAAAGCTCTGTGCGCATGTCTGTTTGTGTTTAACTGTGTGTACACAGTGAAAATAAATCCTAACATCATCATCTATCATCAAAAAATATAAAATTACCCCGACATAATGACATGTTTCAAAATGTTAAAAGTTGCGGAGGCATAAAGAAGATTGCGAAACTGCCAGGAAGACCCTCTGTGTGTGCACACACACTTGCATAAAAATGTAATCTCTTTGGATCATCTATCTTTAATAAGACATGAACTTGAGTTGCTATACAGAGATCTCTTACTCTCCTCCATCCATCATGCACTTTCCCTCTGCCTCTCACCTCGCTCGTTCTCACACCAGTCTCCCATCACAGTGTGTGTGTGTGTGTGTGTGTGTGTGTGTGTGTGTGTGTGTGATATTACCGCAGCATACGAGGGTGGGGGGGGGGGGCAGAGGGTGGGGGTTGAATTAAACACTGCAGGTAGTGTGGCCCCCACTAAGCCGAATGTGTTTTTCACTCGAACTGGAAATTATCCATCTCACACCCACGCATGCGTCCACCCCCCCCCCCCACCCACGCACACACACACACACACACACACACTCACTCACTCACTCACTCACTCACTCACTCACATATGCACTTGTGTAACGCCTGCCGTTCAACATGCTCATCATGTACATTTGCTCAGAAACCCACACGGCCATGGGGAGAATTGGTTTTCTTTTATTTCTGTACAGCTTTTTCAGATATGACTGATCATATACGTGTTTCCGCTCCAGACATCCTCCTCCTCTATATTCATGCCCAGTAGCACACATATGAAATCTTTTCCACGTCGTCTCTCCCTCTTTTATTCCGACCAGTCTCTTGTCCTCTCTCTTGACGGATCCATCTTCATCACCAGAGTGGCATTTAAAAGAAAGTGCTGGAACAATTATAACATCACTGTCGTGCACGTGCGCGTGCACGTGTGCGTGTGTGTGCAAAGTCGTTTGTTTCTCTCTCTGTCACGGCGCCTTTCTTAGAATTTAATAATGGCCAATTATAGTATGTTGAATAGGCTACGGTCCGCTGTTGTCTCTGCTCGTCTGACAGGAAGCGAAGCTGCGGGAGATGATCATATTTTCTCCGGATCATTACAACCATCCTCTCATTGGCTTCCACGCCTCCTCCTTCCATCCACACCCCCACCCATACACGCACGCATATCAACTCCCAAAGCCTCTCCACTTTACACTGGACAATACGGATGATCTATGAAGCCGGGATTTATCACCTTTTAAGTCTGTTTATCTCGGCTCAAATCTATAAGCCGCAGCTTAACGCAGGATAGCGCAGAGTGATCAGATGTATTGCCCGGCCTTTAGAAGGGAGGAAAGTTCAATTAAGAGGAAACCAATCAGATTTCATCAGCTGCCTTTGATATCTCGAGGGAAATTAGTCTTGGCAGCGGTTGTGGTCAGTTCAGAGGCATGCATTACATTATTCTCTCAGATCCACCAGCAAATTAAAAGAGGCTGTCGATGCAGCAGAAAGAGGAAGCTTTCTTTAAGGGTGATGTTTTGTTTTGTTTTTTATGTTTTTACAAAGGTTCTTTTGGCTGAGATGTTGTTGTTGTTTTTTTACCTTTTTTTTTTTATCACAAACTAATAGAACACAGTAATGATTCAATCTCCATCCAGTTCCTGTAATCTGTTTGATTTGTTGTTAACAGTAGGTATCTGATGGTGGAGGAAAGTAGTCAGTGGTGCTCAAGATTTGTTGCATTTTTCCATTTGGGATAAAGTGGAGAGTTTGAATAAGCAGTGGCTGTCCCCATATACAATTTTTTTTTTTAAATACTTCCATGTAGACCAACAGCTCCCAAACTTCATACTTGCTAAGCAAAACATCCAATAGAATGATTTTGGTTACACTGTTGCATTAACAGGTGATCTATGAGATACCCTAACCCAGTTGGTAACAAAGATGAAGAGCACTGATTTACACCCACTGGTCCCCAAGTGGTCTGCCCTTCAGTGGCTCAGAAACCTTCATGCGAATCGGGTTTCCAGACTATAATCACAACAAAAACAGAAGCTTTGAGGAAAATATGGGGCGAACCAGGCCAGATGCAAATTTTAGAACCTTGATAAATAACCCCAGAACTGTCAGCTGTCAGCATAGCTAGAGAGCCGACCAGGTGTGTTCTGCACTTATTTTCTTCTTGGATAGTTTTGACCTCATGACTTAGTCCAGTGCTAATGAAGGAAGTAGCAGTAGCACTAAGGTGAAAGCAAAGGTGTCAGTGGCTGTCAATTCATTAAGGAGCATCTTTAAACTTGTTTTTTCCAAGTATATCTCAGCCTCAGCTGGCATTGAGTCGGTCTAAATCTTACCTCAGTCCAAAATAACTTGGTCACATCATAGCTGCTAATTTGTCGGGGAAAAAAAATCGAAAGACTTTGAATCTAAATTAATGTTGACACTAAATGTAATCGGAGGTTTTGCAGAATCTTCCAATGTCATTGTTCTTCATCATCAATAGGGTAAAGATACCAATATTTTATACTCTGAACTGACCCTTTAATAAACTCACTGGAGGGAGGACTTAATACCTTCTGCAGTGGTTTGTTATAGCACCTCAAGAAAATCTGTAGAGGACCTTTCAACAGAATTTGTCAGCGCCATTCATTTTCCTAATAGAGATCTGAGGCTAACATTGTGCATTATGTGTATTGGTGTGGAGCAGGGGGAGGATGGTCATCAATTTAACTTTGTATTTCAAGCGAGGTCAGTGTATTGAGTTGTCGCCACAAGAAGGATTGGAGGGTTGGCCGGAGCCCGTGTCCTGGCACGGCTGCGGGGCTTGGCAGCAGAAACCATTGAGCGACTGCTGTCGTGTTCGCAGGTTTTGGCAAGCTCGAGCAGGAAGGGAAATTTGAGTGTTTATGACTTGGTGTACTGGGGCGTACGATTCTGCTGAGGCAAGATCTGCTTACGCAATGTCACCCACTTCCCCTCACTGTACACATGACCCCGCCGTCAGTGCGCTAACATCCGGATGACGCGTTGACAGTGAAACATGTTATTGGATTCACCGGTCAGCTTAATGCGGGATGTGCTGTCGGCGTCGCCTGTGAAGGGGAGCGGTTACAGATCTCACATTTTTATAATAAAACTGCACTGACCGAGCTCCGGTGAATAATAAATAAAAACAACCTCTTGCCAAAGCATTATAGTGAAAGCAAATTTGTCCAAGTCACCATGTTGACACCATTCAGGGGAATGTTATTTCATACTTTAATGGATCCATCTTTCTTCTTTTCATTTACTTTTCTCACCTCAGGAAGTATAATATCCGTGTGGAGGACATTATGGTGCGGGATGTTCGGTACATCACACTGAACTGCTGCTACCGAGACCTGCATAATGTCCTGCTGACGGGCCATCTCAAGACTCTGGCACTTGTGGAATCAGCCGGTGAGACGCGCACACACACTCGTACAACTGATGCAAATTCACTCGTTGCAGTGCAAACTCATGCAAGGATGCATCCGTACAAGTTAAAAGATTTTCACCGAAAGCAAAAGATGTTATTTTTCTTATCCCAGTGCTTAGTGAATTTACATATGTTGTGACTGTATAGTGCGGTGACAGGAGGAAGGAGACGGATTGAAGGGAAATGAAAAGAAAACTGGAGTTTCTGCTGAGTTCAGTCAGAGGCTGAGCTGAACACAAACACACACAACTCACACTCCCACAGACATCTGCTGCTTGCTCACAAACAGCGAGTGTGTACAGTCAGTATATTGGTTGTTTTGGGGGAATCAACATAAGTTTACTTTAGGGGTCAAATTCAGGCAACTGACAAGCTGCACCAATAAAATATGCAATATTCATAATGGATCAAATGAGGGTTCAATGTAAATCGGATCACTCATAATAACAAACACGCAGAGAATTTACTGTATCACCCACCGGTCCAGTTCTCACCAGTTCTACAGAGCGTTTTAGACTCTTCTAGCTCACTGTGTTGGTTTTCTGGCCCACAATCCCATTTTCATCAATCTGTCATCAAAAAGGCTGTGAAATACACGTTTACAGCCCCAAACGACACCTTAAAGAGCTGCATATGTCTGCCAGGAGCTGGAGACCAAAACAGAGCAAAAAGCAGAGTAAATACTGAACTCGCATTCTTCAGGTTGGGCACAAACATCGTTCCAAATGAATGTTAATGTTGTTCAGTGTCAGGCAACTGTTTCTGAACATGGTCATAATAAAAATTCAAATTTTGTGTTTGCAGAAAATATCTAATGATGCAGCTTTAATTCCCCCTAAAAAAAGCACATTAGTTTGTAAATTGCACTGACCGCTGCTGTGTGAGGAAATCAGAGCTCTGGAGATACTAAAACAACAAGAGTCAGCAGTATTTCCTTTCATTTTAAAAACCTTATAATTTTTAAATAGTTAAGCTTCCATCAGATAAAGTGAATCCCAACAGTTGGTTTGCGACCGCCTACTTTTGGACGCCTGGAACTGTTGCTTCAATGTGTTACAATGGAAGAAAATAGTGTCATGTTGTAAGCACCCACCAGTGTGAAAACAACGAGAGGACGCGGTATCAAGAAATCCATTTTTACAGTAGTAAATCCTGCGTGCGATCTGTGTGCACGTCGCTGTGTCTCACAGGTCTTTGTTCGATGTTGCTGATGCAGCGCCTCCAGTTGGTACCACAAACGAATCCCAGCGACCTTGGTGCCGTGCTCATTAGGAGTGATTGATTGATTGAAGAACCTTCCCGGGTGCAGCTTGCTGGTTGCACTGGCCACCTCACTGAAGTGCAAATTTGGTATTCCAAACACTGTTTCAATTATGCAATCATGCAGGAACAATTAGCTGCGGCATTTAACCAGATACATAATCAGCACGCACTGTCACAAAGGCAATTACTTAAAGCAAGCAAGCTGCCCCCCCTCCCCCCCCTTCCCCACACACACACACACACACACACACTAGTTAATACACACTCATCCTGGGCTCCTGTTATGTAACACTGCTGAGCTCTCTGCAGTGCTGCAACATGTGTTTGGAGTCTCCTGCAATCTGCTCTCTCTTCCCTCCTAAAACTACTTTCAGTGTCTCTTCTTGTCCTCCCTGTTCTCCTTCTCCTGCTTTCACCGCCACTGTTCTTCATCAAATCCTCCCTCCACCCGTTTTACCTTGTTTTTCTCACCTCTCCCTGTCTTTCTGTGTCTCCTGTCCCAGAGTCAATGATCCTGTTGGGCTCCATCGAGCGTGCCCAGCTCCAGTCACTGCTCTCTCAGCAGCTCGGTCGCCCCAAACGGCTGGAGTACATCCGGGAACGAGCCACCGCCGAGAAGAAGCGCCTGTCCATGGTGTCGAATTTGGGCAGCGAGGACGGCAGCCACCGGGCCAGTCAGGAGGTCCGGTTCCAGGTGAGAGGTCGCTGCGGGAGCATAGAGGGGGCGTGGCCACATTGGCATCATCATCTTTTACATTTTGCAAAATAAAATATGAGCAGTGCATCTGAAAACTGAGCTGTGAAGGTCGACAAGCAGACAAGATTACAAGATGATTCCAAACATTCAAACCTTTCTCGTTTCTTTTTTAGTAAGAGAGGAAATAACCTTAAAAATCAGGATTAGACACTTTTATTTTGAAAGGCACATGAGCAGTAAAGGACGGTGTGGCTGAAAGATATTTGGAGAATTTTCAGTCTTTGTTAAGTACAGTAAGGAGATACAAGATTCTATTAAAAGCCTGCCTTTTATCACTTTTATCTAGAATTCAGTCGTCTTTATCAGATTTTTTGGGACGGTGGATATTGAGAACAATCTTTGAGATACATAAAGACAGAAGAAAAGAATGAAGACAAATTTGCAGGACCGTCTTCATCGCTATTCATGAGATGCGCTCAAAAGGTGTGGTTTCACATGAACAGCACCGTGATGTGTGCAGAGCAAAGGGAAGCAAGATCGTATCCGACTCAGATTGAACAACATCATCACCTGTGCTACGTGCGTTTCTGTGTTCACTGGTACGTGCAGATCTGCAATTTCTCCAACAGAGCAAATTTTGGGTCAAACCTGGGAAATCAGCAACAAAGACCCTTGAAATGCTTCAGAAAGAATCCAGACAGTGAGCCAGGTGTTTAGTGCGGCATTCATTTTTTTTACAATGGGCAGAACATCACGGTGCATCAAGTAAAATGTGCAGCCAGGTGGGATTTCTTTGAACTTACCCATGAAGGCGATTGCTTCTGCCTCCTCCATTCACATTACGATCAGTCTTGCACCTTTCGTATCCGTTTCACTTGAAGAGAAGCTTGTGGAGATAATTATGAAATGACTAAATCTGTTATTAGGCCATCGATAACGGCAACATGTGCGATAGTTTGTGTGTGTTTAAGGGAAAGAAATGGAGATGGGCTGGCGGTTTGAAGGTAGATGTGTGATTGGGTTGCAGGTCGAGCACTTCATCGCTCAAACTGTTGATTGATCTCGTGTTTTTCTGACCTCGTTTGTCCTTCATCAGTTTGCTGAGTGGCTGAGTAACATGCCCTCGGGCGTGGAAGTGCGAGGAAGAAGTGCTTATTTACCGCATCTTTCTTCCCCTTTTCTTTACGTCTCTGACTTCACACCTTCTTACATCTCTTTCTAAATGCATGAAATCACCTGATAGTTGTTTTTATTATCTATGAATATGATCACCTTTCTGCCAAAAGTTGTAGAAACCTCCGGAAAACAGCACTTAAAATAACAAAGCACTTATCTTTAAACAAGAATAATTTGATTTGTGTTTACATGACACATGGTGACGCATCATCACATCACATCATCAGCAAACAATGTGAGAAACATTTGTGTCTTTACTTACAAAAGACAGTGTCATAGAAAAAATAGTATCCACATCACTCTAGCTAACACGGTCTTACAATACGATATTAAATTAAAACCTAATGTCAGCCCTCCATATCGGGAATATTGATGCATTTACAATTACACAATTCTCGCTGAATATATTTCCCAACTAGTTTCTTTACAAAGCCATTTGATGTGCGATATTTTATGGCTGAAATCAGGCTTTTCTTCCCTTTCACAAAGTCATTAACATAAGCAAGCAAAACTGTTTTTTAGGTCATGGAAATGGCAGCGTGTAAAAACCCTTGAAGTTATGAGATTTTACATCAAGGCCGACACGAGAACCACTCCTTTAGCTCTCGGCTCCCGCTGGTTTTCTTTTTCTCCCTTTGTGCGTTTTCTTTTACTTTTGTCTCTCCCTCGTTTGATTTGTCTCCATCTCATCGCGCCGCTGAAGTACATCCATTTGTCTAATGAGTCTGCAGAAACAGAAAGAGGGGTTGATCTCTTAAGCTGGATTGAGAGTTTTGAGAACAGTTTCTTATCTTTCTGTCTGTCTGTCTGTCTGTCTTTGTGTGTGTGTGTGTGTGTGTGTGTGTGTGTGTGTGTATATATGTTTGTTTGTGTGTGTGTGTGTGTGTGTGTGTGTGTGTGTGTGTGTGTGTGTGTGTGTGTGTGTGTGTGTGTGTGTCTGTGTGTGTGTGTGTGTGTGTGTATATATGTTTGTTTGTGTGTGTGTGTGTGTGTGTGTGTGTGTGTGTGTGTGTGCGTGTGTGTGCGTGTGCATGTGCGTGTACACACACAGATCTCCACCGAGGAGTCGTCCTTCAGTCCGACTCGTCCGGTACCTCAGAAGCCCCTCAAACCTGCTCTGAAAAGACCCTCGGTGGTGGAACGACCCACCGAGCTCCCCACCAGTAAGAAAACACACCGCCCTGCGCAAACAAACACACACACACACACACACACACACACACACACACACACACACACATAGAACAGCTTCCACACAGCAGACTGATGAGGCAATCAAACAGAGAAGGAGCAGGAGGTTTAATAGATCTGTGAGTAGTTTGGGTAATGGCCTCTCTGTCTTCACAATAACACTAACACGAACACTCTCACATAACATCTCTCACTCTATTCCTTAGATGATAAAAAAGCTATTTTAGACTTCACTGACTGCAACAATCTTAATTGAAATACACCCGAAAAAAAATCTCTGACTGTTAATCTAGTTCTGTACTCTGCCTCAACACACTACGACGTATTTCTATCTCAAATTCAAATGAGCTTTTGTTATATCCAGAATTTTATAATATAAAAATACTATACCAATGAAAATAGTAATAATAAATACCAGAATGCCTAATTAAGTATGTTACAAGGTTTATAATGTATTTTTTTTAAAGTCTTTTTTTTGTAACTTTGAGCTTATCTATTGATTCTGTCTTTGATATCCGTGTTACCCTTCGTGTGTTTTAATATTTTTATATAATTTTAATATTATTTACACGGTTGTTTTCTTATTTTAACTTCTTGCACGGCACCTTGCAACTTCGGTTTTGAAAGCTGCGTTATAAATAAATGTATTATTATTTAATTTTAGAAAATTTAAAACAAGATGAAAACTTTCCAGGTTTTTCTGTAATCTGCAGTATTGTCATTATTATAAATAGGAAGTGATTACATATGACTCTTTCTCGACTTGCAATTTTTCCTATTTTCTGCAATTTTACTGCAAAAAAAAAAAGAATCACTTAAAGCGTTGAAAATGGACCCCCGGGGGCGCTGACTAGTTGTTTTTGAATGCGTCTGCTTGGACAGACGTTTCCATACCTGGAGAGATGCTGCTTGCACAGCTGAAAACACGAGCAAGGCTTTGTACGTCACTGCACAGTAATTCATGATAGGAAAAGCTAATTGTAAAAAATATGTGTGATTAGATGAGATCAAGTTTGAACAGTGTAATGGTGACAGTCAGAGGAAAAGAGAGCCATTAAAAGACAGTAAGAGGAGTCAGATGTTGAAGCTCAGGACAGTTTCATGTGCTTTATGTTCTCTGTTTGGTTTCGGCTCTGAGAGTTTGTCTGATTCTCCGTGTGTGAGTTTCCTCTTCGTGATGACCACGGTTCCTTTGTCTTCGCTCTCTGTTGGCCCAGAGAAAACAGATGCTTTTCTCTGGTTTGTTAAGTCCACCGGTCTTCAGACACGCTGTGTGTTTTTGTCTCTCACATGTTGAAATAATGTGACTCTCTGTGTTGTCTGTTCAGTTCTCAATAGGACTAAGATTTCTTTGTGTTTATCAGAGTCATCCAGCAGTTTGAAGCAGGTTTTTTCTTTGGCTGATTGCTCCAGATCGTGTGACGCAAAACCGAGGATCTTCTCATAACCTGAAGGGGATTTAGATTCAATATTTGTTTTGTTTCCAATGTACTTTACAAAAGTCAATATTTTAGGCCTTAGAAAGGAAAAATCTGGACAACCATACATCATTTCTTTATGTTGATAGGATGTCGAGTTGTCTTGGTGGGTTGCTTAACTTCAAAAAAGTAACTAAGGGATGTAATTAGCTGCTTTTACAGCAGGTGTATGAGGTTGTTTTTTTGGACGAGGACAGTCTCCCCCCACGGCCGTGGTTTTTGGTGAAAATCATGATCTCGGATTAGATTTCCGATCCAGAAGCTGGTTTCTGTCCGACTGCAGCACAAATTTTATTGAAGTTCAGGAAAATCTGAAATAAAATGTAAATTACAACCACTTTTCTTCACTGGTTGCAGGTGAATGAGGACTTTGATTCTTCGAAATAAACAATGAGTTGCACTAACTCTCCACTCAGGTGCCATTAAACCACCGCAACAGAGGAAAGGCTCAACGAGAAAGAGCACCAATCAAAACTTAACGAGAAAAAGAACGTAAAAACACAATGGAAATATAACATTTGTGCTTGTTATGTTAGTGCCATCCTTACACATTGAATGTTTTCATCTGCAGCTACTTTTCATGTCTCCAGTCAAGTTGAAGCTTTCACGCCTCATTTATGTTATTATTAGTTTGCTGGATCTCTTTCCGGCTTTTATAAACTTTTCCACTTCAAATCTTTTCTGCAACATGTTGACAGTTTTTTCATTTCTACTGAAGGTTTTTATGTACAAATGGAAACTTCGATGGGATAACTGATAACTCCACAAGTGTCAAACACACATCCTGAATCTTTCTCTGTGTCTCTCTCGCAGGCCCATATGATAATTCGGGCATCGCATTGAAGAACCTGTTTTGCGCCAGTCCGGACACAGAAGGCCTGGAGGTGAGAGAGCCATGTCCTCGAAGGCACTCAGCAACACCCCCGTCACACACGCGCACACACACGCACACACACACACACACACACACACGCACGCACACGCGCACACACACACACACACACACACACACACACACACACACACACACACAGAGTGCCTCACATCCTGTCGTTCGCACATTCTGTACACCCACACAGTCCTATGCTATCTCTCACATACAGTCCTTCACGCTCCACAGTACAGTACCTCCCACACAAACAGACAGACACACACGCACGCACGCACACACACACACACACACACACACACACACACACACACACACACACACACACACACATACTATCTCAGGCAGCCTCAATAGAAAACCTTTTACTTTGTCTCAGCCTTGCATCCTGCAAAGCTTTAAAAAATTTAAAAAAAAAAAAACTCTTCACTCCCGCATTCCCCCGCGAATGGTTTATTTTATAGAAATATATTTTCAATTTATTTCTCTCGAGCATTGCAATCACGTCCAAGTGGCTTTTTTGGGGGGCATTTAGTTTTTTTCCAAACTGCCGTTGAGGTTGTTGTTAATACTGTATGCTTGTCTCTGGTCATCCTGAAAGAAAAACAACAACGTGGAGAGCCCCACGTCTCCTGAGCTCAGGAGGCCGTCCAAACGAGTCCGGATATCCGTCGTGGTAAGAGCCACCGATCTGGGCTGCCCGAATGCCCGGAATCCGCCCGGCAAAAAGTCCATCAGCCAATCAAACGATTGTCACCCCGCCATTCCATTCCAGGGCTAATCCCAAATGCCGATGGCCTGTGATCCGGGCCAGGCTCAGCCAAAGCCCGTCCTCGCCATTGTGCCAAAAAGTGTTGAACACCATCTTTCTTGTACGACTACTGACCTTTTCACCGCCTCTAGCTGCTCATGCTAGCTCAGGCTAGGATCCATTCAACTTCACCAGTTTCCATTGGTCTGTTGGTCAGTAAATGTTACGCAGAACACTTGACCACTGAAACGCCACCACTGCTGAGAGCTAACACCAATAATACAACGTGTGCTTTTCATAAGTGGTTCAAAAGACAGTCCCGCCAGGGAACTGCAGTCTTTCAATTGCAATAATTTACACTTACTGATTTTTTGGACAAAAAAATGTTCTCATCAAAAGCTCTGCTGAAAATATTATGGCACAAATTAGTCTTTACGATGAAAACAAGTTGTAGCGATAATAATTGCTCCTTTACAGCCTCTCGTCCCACCATCAAAACAAACTGGCACGCCATCTACAACCTGGAAGTGACGGGGTTTGTGGGAAATGAGGTCTTATCATAGGAATGAGGAATGTGTTAAATTAGTCATAAGAGAACGCACTTTGTTTTTGTGCATTTAGTATGTGTTCAATTAATATTATTTTTAAAGAGCTTAATACCCTTATTTTTATAGCAGATGTTGTTTTCTATATTTCAGTCACAGATTGTTTGTAAAGCCACGTCACTCGTGATATTTTGTAACAAATGTTTCTCTAAGTTAAAAACAACAGAAAAAAATTATTATAGCTGAAATATTTCTGTAATGTGCAGCATGAAGTGATTACATATGACACTTGATCAGATAGTTGTTAAAAGAAAATATTTTAAAAAAATAAAAAATTCTTAGCTTGCAAATTTTGCCAAGTCTCACAATTTCACCTAAAAAAAAAACTCTTAAAACTCTGCACATTTGAGAAAAGTGGGTGCAAAATCAAGCATTTTTGATGCCAAAAATCACAAAAACACTCCACTGAATCCTGCAGAGAATGACAAGAAACCTTTGGGACTCTACCATCAATGCACACATTTTTGAAGGAACCATATCAAGTTTATTGTCAACTTCTGAACCCAATGAAATAACCAAGATTTTAATGTTTCTAAAATGTTGTTGCTGCCATGAGTCTAATTTAATTGTGTTGTCAGTAAAATATTAGTTTACCAAAAGATCCTGTTCATTATGTGAAGCCGTATCACATGAAGTAAAGGAAAACAAAATTAATTAAATTCTAAACAGAATTGAACAATGTAAAAAAAAAAAAATTAAGAAAGGATAAACAGAAAAAGATCTATCGATAAATATAGCTGTATAAATGTAATTGTTTTATTTTATTATAAGCCCATGACTATATATATGACATATAAATACTTTATGTATTTATTAATATGATGAATTATTTCATAATATTGGGCCACCATAAACATTTCTTTAATTTCATTCCATCAAAATTGATCCCAACCTTTTTATTTTGTTTTTTGTTATACAGAAGTCTAGTTATCTGATGCTTTTGAAAATACTTCAAAAAAATATAATTTGACCGTTCTTAAATGGCAAAGAGCTTTACAATCAGTTTTCTGTAAGAAAGCCACTCTCAGGTGGCGACCTCATGATCATACTGCAGTCGGGACGTGGCAGAGTTGTGCTCAAGTGTTCTGCAAAGACGACGCCGTTAAATCAAGCATGCTGTGCTGTCCATCATCAGCAGTGTCACCGGAGGCGTCCAATCAGTGACCGCCTCCCAGAGCGGGCTCTTTCCTGTTCCTGGAGTGACCTCAAAAGTCCCATGTCATTCTTTGTCAGTGGTGTGAAAACTGTGGTTCTCAGTGTATTTAATGTTGAGGGGAGGGAGGAGGCGTGTTGGGGGCGAACTCCTGTGTGCATGCAACATTAAATATCAGGATGGGAGCGTCATATCTCTTTATTATTAGGATCCGGCAGGTATTTGAAAGACAGCGTTCCAGCAGCAGCAGCTCCGATCAAATGATGATGCATGAGAAGTTCCCGGGAAAGTATCGGAAAACATCAGCACAAACTGCGATGTGGCCTGCTGTCCAATTACAGCAGCAGCGATGCATGTCAATCAATGAAGCAAGAGTCTGATTATAAATTGAGAGAAATGATTCCACGAGACGAGATCAGTCGGCCTTGCATGACAAATGATCCGACATCATCGGACAACCTCAATTCCTGAAAATCAAACACTGTTAAGCATCACGTAATCAAGTCTCCTGACAGACTACATTCACATCTGTCCATTTAGTAGCACCAATGATTTATTCATAATCAGATTGTTTTTCACTCATCACGTATGATGTCATTTCATCCACTAGGAGCCACCACCCAGCCTCAAGGGTTTCTCTGGGGTGAGCATGTCGTCCGTCAAGTTGCAATCCAGTTTTACAGATATAAACACACACACTGTTACTTTTTATTCTTTTTTGAAGTCACACCTGTTCATCGCCACACATTCGTACTGATTTGATCATCCAGACATCCACTGAGTCTAGAATGACCTAAAGATGTGTTCAGTGTCTTATTAACGTGAATCGTTTTTGCAGTGTATTTATTCATCCTAAACAACCAACTGCATACTGTAAAAATGACATCAAGTCATCTTGTATAATAAATATATAATAGGGTGCGCTAATTTAAAGTCAATTTAATTTTAAATTTATTTTCAGACCATTTCAGATCAAATTATCACAATTTGTTCTGACTTGAAGTTTTGTGACTTGAATTGATGAGTTGAATGAATCCATTGATAAAAGTTCACTCAACTCATGACAAAATATTGAATGATGGAAATTCTCGATTTGTAGTAATAAGAAGTCAAAGGAGACGTTCTCGGGTAGCGAAACAGCCATGTTTACTGACACGGTGCTTCAAAACGGCAGCTCACAAACCAATGCCGTCGCCGTCTTGCAAGTTCGGAGCAGTTTGTCGCGAGAAGTGATCATATTTGGACGAGCTGGGGAGGAGCGAGAGGCTGGATCGGATTTGAGGCCTAGTTTCTAATTAATGATGGGATTATTTTTAGATGAACCACCAGAAAACTAACAAGATTCGGTTTCCAATTTTACAGTGCATCTATGTCAACCATATTTATTGTGAACACACATTAATAGACTGCATTAATTAGCCATCTGTTTTACACAGATGTTTGGCTGACAGTAAAAATATATATATATATATATATTTGTTTTTAAGGGGACTTTAGGACTCTTTCGGGACTCTTTTCCACAATAAAGACCAAAACTTGAGATAATCAAAATAATTATCTGAAAAAGCTGCAGCACAGTGTAATGAGTGACTCGCAGTGATTCAGGCGCAGAGTTTCAAGGAGCTCCTCATTTGTCCTCGACATCACTTGATTATATTTATGTAACAAAATCACACTATTCTTCTTTCAGACTCTCGGCCATTATTGTGTTAGTGTGACTATTACTGATGCAGACCTGAGGCACTGAAAGGGCTCCATTAGTTTCACGTCAGTGATAATTATTGAAGTCTGTACACATTTTCTATCATTCAAAAGCACAGAGCGGTGTCGTATCATTTTCACCCGTCGCTTCAGGGTGCGTGTGGATACTGGCGGTACACAGCTGATCAATCACTCCGTGAACAGTTCGGTCGATAAGTCAGGAAAAACACTGACAGCTCTTTTGTTCTTCATTCCTGCACTGCTCTCCTCACAATCATCGGCTCTCAAAGGGCTTTTAACTCCGGCTCCATGTCCAGTGTGAAGTTCTAATATCCGGCTCCATTCTCAAATTTATTCTCTCGGCTACGAAAAGGGCACAAAAAAAACACAGCCACAATTACACCGAACAAGTTAGACATGCCTTGAGGAAGTTAGCGAAAAGTGCAAAATTAGTAACAGAGGAGGCGCTCTGGGAATGTTTTTTTGTTTTTTCCACTGCCTGGCATAAAACCCGGAGGCGCGTATTTCGCTCCATGACGCCACGATGCTCTCGCTGAGCTGCGTGGCGGCAAAAGACCACGGAGGCTGCAAGACACATGAGGAGCTTCAGTTTGAGGTGAATAATGAAATGCATTTCCTAAACTGTCGTAATGAAAGAGATTAATCAAAAACAAAATGTAGCAGTTTCACACATTTGCAGCAGAAGCTCTGCTCATTACATGGTCTGACTGTGTTGGAGGAAACAGCTGTGCAAGAGCGAAGCGCTGCGGCTCTGTTAAATATCACGCTGATTGTCCCGATGGGGTGCTGCAGTAAAGATCACCATTTTAAACACTTTCAAAAGGCATCACTGCAACACCCCTGTTTTCATTTAAGTGGAATTTTGAATATTATGGATTCACCACAGCGTGTTTTAGTTCAGTGGGAGAACTTCGCGTCCTGCAGGGATTCATGGCACCCTCAGTGACTGGAGCCCTTTTCAAACAGAACCAGTATTACATGGGGACCTCGTGATTTTTAACAATGGCAGATGTTATTTGAGTTCTTACTCCTGTGAAAACCATTTAATAATGTGCTCAGTAAACATTTCACCACAAATCACCAAACACGTTTCAACCAACATGCTTTTCTAACACAATCCTTCTGAATTGGAATCACATGGTCATTCAATGAAGAAAAAAAAAATGTCATGCCTAAATCAAATTATGTTTAATTCAGAGGTATTTTATTTTGTTGAGCTGGACTGAGTGCTCAGAGAAGGCTGCCCAGCTGAGGTCATAGACCACATAAAAGGGGCGGAGCTTCTGGGTCTGACAAGTGAGATCAATGCTGTAGCTTAAACAATAATACAATACGAGCAATGGCCTCTAGAGGTTGGCTTGTAATAGACTGTCGCTCCATAGACTTCCAAACACAGACTATGTTTTTTTTCCACGTCATCATGGTGTCATTCGCTAAAGTCACTCCATTAGTTTAACATATTTATAACATATTTATCCTTTTTACATGAGTCTGTGATACTTAGTTTATCTTGTGATATTTGAACCGAAGCCAGTTTTAAGCGTCTGTTAGAAAACTGCATCAGACTTTATCACATACACACACGCACACACACGCACACACTCATTCCTTCATGAAGCACAAATCCCTGATTTACACTCCAACTCTAATGTGAAACTGTTTGGCCGTCTGGCATACAAAACGTGTCTTGGCACCAGTTCTGGTATCACTCTAACCTCAGGGGACAAATTTGAGGAAGTTAAGTTTTCCAATTTTATGTCAGATTTTATGGACCATCAGTACTTTTTTAAATTGCTCAGCGAAAAAATGTCCCCTCGGGGATTAATAAAGTAAAAATAAAATAAATAAAAATAAAATAAAATATTAATAGGTGGACACCAGTCGAGCCTCCGATGGTCCTCGTCTGCCACTGCAGCTTCTAATTCAATAGAGTCCAGTGATTTGTGAAGTGTACCCATGAATAGCATATTGTTTGGTCAGTGCTGAGACAGATGGTACGTTATTAGCGCAGTGAATTTTGGGATGTGTTAAGTAGGCCTAGAAGCATATTAGTCATTATTGCCCTGTGGTGAGCTAATGAACCCCTGTAGCACGCAAACAAACGTGTGCGTTTACAGTGAATTGAGCCTGTGGGCTGCTTTCCCTGCCATCAGGAGCTATTATTAACATTTAGCAGCGTAGAAGTGCTCTCAATCCGTCGAGCCTCTGTGGGCCCGAGCAGGAACACGGACAAACAAATTTAGCCCTTTTTTCTTCTCGTCTCCTACGACGTCTAAGTTCCACCTCAGAAGAGATGGCGTTATTCCTTCTGCCCCTCACCTCCCGCCGTTCTTCTTTCAATCTCTTGTTTCTGGCTCTGGTTTCATCTTCGCGGCCACGTTTCACACTCTCCGCTATCTTTACGACTTTCCCAAAACCCTCCTATCCCCCCTCCTTTTTGTATCTCTGTAGTCTGCCCCCCCGCCCTCCTCCACTTTTCCTCCCCCTCCTCCTCCCTCCTTCTATCTGGGCTGTGAAATATTGATGCAGGGTAAATGACATCAGTAGTCTGTTTCAGAGAAATGATGCCGCCCAGCCTTTCAGTCTCTCCTCACTGTTTTTCTCATTATTCCCCCCCCCCACTCCTGCATCTCGGTGATGCTTTATTTATGATGGCTCGTGGGCTCGGGTTTTTTTTCCACCTTACTTCTCTCTCTTCATTTTCTTGAGTTTTTTTCTTGAGTTTTTTTCAGATAGTTGGTGAATAGGAAGGCTTCTCTCTATCCTGATATACGTTTCAATACGCGGCTGCAGGAAAGAAAAGTTCATTTGAAGTCTGTTGTGCGTGATGAGTCTCTTTTTACAGTAGCTTTCCTGCGTGGATTGAATTGTGTGTCGCTGGTTTGACTGTCCGAACTCTTCTGCATCAGTATCAGTAGGGAAAGAGAGAGAAGAAGGCCGAGCTGTAAAAAGAAGTAAAGGAACAGGTTGAACCTTTTTTGGCCTTGTTCAGACTGCCAGCTCACCTCTTTTTTTTTTTTTTTTTTGTCATATCCAAATTGTATCGGGATTGATGTGTTAAAGTCTGGACAATAAAAACAAAAATTTATTTAAATGCAATGCGATTCCAATCAGATTTCTGCGGATGCGTCTCGGGCCGGATGCTCTGCGGGCTCAGATCAGATTTCTCACATCACTCAGCGCGACACAATGATGATGTCATTTTCAGAGCGTTAGATTGATCAGAATATCTAGAGCCATGAGAGTGGAGATTTCAGTGATATAGAGGAAAATGTTATCAACAGTGGAAAGATGCCAGAATAATGTCTGCTGATACTTTACTTCGCAGCATAGCTATGTGTTTGTTGTTACCACAGCAACCCATGCAGATAGGTTGGTGATGTCTGGACACACCAAATCCAAACCCCTCACTTGTGAATAAAACAGACAGTCTGTCCTGAAGATCTGATGTGAGAAACAAATCGGATTTGCCTGCAGTCCGAACAAAGCCTCAGTTGTTGTTTGATAGATGGACAAACAGCTAATCGCCCACCTTCAACAGCAATCGAAGAAAATAATCGATGACTTGTGTGACAGAACTGCACATCATAAAACCTGTTCCAGCTGTGGTGGCTGCGTTTTTAAATGTAAAGATGAATGTAAAAAAAAAAGCACCAATAGTTTCATAGGAATCGTTTGATCTCAACAATTTTTGACCAAGCTGAAAAAAAAAGTTGGATTTCACAACTGGTTTCACAAATTTATTCAACATTATTATGACAAAACAAGTCCAGAATTTCCCAATTGTGAGTGATGCAGGGAGATAATGAGCAAAGTCACTGTAACATCTGGAACCTCCAACTGTTGAGGCCAATTACATGCATGTCCGCATGTTTGGCATCCAGTTGCACACAACGTTTTGTTAGTAATGCAATTTTAAAAGAAGTTGCACTTTTTTGTTTCTATGCTTCAAAACTCAGCAGATGTATATCTTATTTATGTCAGAATAAAAATGGAAATTGATGGTTTGGGTTCCAGAAGCTGGTTGTCCCATGTGTTTATAACTGCAAACTTTGCCTCGTTATAAGTATTTACTGAATGGAGATTTACACCTCATGGAATTATAAAGGTTTGCATGACACAGACTAGTTCTTATGTAGTTAGTTAAAAAATATTTATACCATGTAATCGCCAGGTGTAAATTTTGTAACTAACAAAACTATCACTTGCTAATATAAAATGTTTTTAGGGTGAAGTGTAAAAAAGATAATATGGAATATGATTGACACATCTGAAATGACACCTGGTTAAAATTCTGTGAAATAACTGTAAATTAGGACATTTTCAAATTACATTTAACAAAAATAACAATATATCTCATTAAAAGTTGAACGCCTTTAACGTTGGTTTAATTGACCAAATAATGTTGGTTAGGTTGGCTTGATTTTCACTCATTCTAAACTATAAATATAAACATCGAGACACGTTTCTTCATATATGCATTCATCAGCAATTTTACTTGTTAAGTTATAACTGTTTTTCTAAAAGTTGGTCTCACTTCTGTGATGATCTCTGCCAGACTGAAAGAGACAAAGATCACAGCATATAGGACACGTCCTGTTCTGGACTTTTGAAATGGGGCAGTAATTATTTAAGTCATCAGGGTCAAGTCAAGTGCTTTCAGAACAGGTTCAGTGGAAGCAAGTTCTGAGTTGTATTACAAAGACACCGAGTCCATTAAAACTGTCCTTCAGGTATCTGATAGGAGGAATATTCAGGGGACAGGAGGAAGTTTTCATTTCCTGAATAATTTCAGACAACACGGAGGAGAGTGTGAACTTATCTGGAGAAGATGAATGTGACACACTGACTGTAATTTGTTTTGAGGGTGAACTGATTTGATGCTCGATATCTGATCCTTTCAGTGTGGAGAATTTGGTGCAGGTTTCAGAGCATCAGAAGAAGAACTTTGTGGATTCGGTCTCTGTCTAACTACCGTACGACGATGATCAATCTTTAAGATTTACTCCTTATCTCTTTCACAACTTTCCCCAAAGCCCTTTCGACTGCATCACAAAACAGCATCGTTATTGCTGACACAAATGTAGTTTGAACAAAGTCCTTAATGATTTTACTTCACAGTTTTGTTAAAGTCTCTGCAATCTAATCAGATGCACGCGAAACGTGTAATGGAAATGGAAAGCAATAAGCAAAGACGGCATCAGCAGCAAGAAAATCAACAGTTAATTGAACTTGCACGAGTGAAAAGTAATCATCGTCTCAATGTTTCCCGATGGCACTGTTAGTGGGTGGTGCAGCCAGCCGTTGGAGAAACAGCAGACCACAACACTGAGAATAAGCACTAGAGATAAACTTGACAGACGGCGAAACAGCTTTTCAGAGGGTTAGTCTGGTATTTCCAGACACAAAGTTACTGCATGATTATATTGGTCCATTGGGGGTGTAGACATCGGGTTCATTTTGAGCCTTTAACCAATCAGCATTGACCAGTTTATGCCATATGTTGTGCCCCAAAACTGTACCTCTGCCGTTGTTGGAAATACTTCAACGTCAACCATAGACGGTATATAAAAAGTGGACGTAGCTTCCGGCTCTGAAAAATGAGGCCGATGCTGAAGTGCCTTACACTGCGACACCACCGGGTGCCACGAGAGGTCGGCTCCAAAAAGCCTCTGACTCCGTAGACTCCCATTCAATTAGTCTCATAAAATTCAAAGTCAATGTAATTTCTCCATAAGTTATCTCGGTTTCGCTAGCCAAAGTCGCTGCGAACTCGAGGCTTCATTTTGGCCGTTCACAAACCAACGGGTGACATCACTGCTGGTCGCCGCGTGACGTCAACGCACTTAGCCACCCCTACTGGTCGCTGATTGGTCTGCTGGGAAATCCTTAATGCGAACAGGGTTTCCAGACTGTAATCACAGCGAAGACTGAAGCTTTGAGCACTAGTTGGGCGTTGCCAGGCGACAGCATCGTCCTAATGATGAACATAGACCAAAGAAGACGCACAGCATTACACGCAGAAGGTTTTAATGTGAAAGCCCGAAGATGGAGTGAGTTGGCCCACAGTTCAAGTTAATAAACTCAGGAGTTGTAGAAAAAGACTAAACATTACAATGAGCTGAGTTTATCTGGCTTCAGGAACTTATTAATTAAAGCGTTGGCTCATTTGCTGCTACTGGTATTGAGCCATGTAGATGATTCCTCGCAGGTTTTCAGTTATCCATCTCTCCGATTTCTGCCACCACGCCAATACACTAGAGGAGAACAGTCTTGAGTTTGTACTCTGCGAATAGTTTTCACTGGATCTAGTTTTTAGCCCTGCTAGCAGCAGGATGGCAATAACGGTACGCTGGTTGTTGGTTGCACCACTTTGATCTGGACAGAACTCTTATACTTATACCTGTCACTCTTGGCCCAACACTGTTTTTTTATTTGTAATATTATTGTAAATCTACTAGCTTGCCCGATTTCCACATGTTGGGTGATAGATTAAGTAAAGATGAATCGGTGTCAGAGGAGGGAGGGAAAGGAAGAGCGATAAACCTTTCTAATGTTTGTGTGGTCACAGAAACAGCACAGCAAGCAAAACAGCTTCATCGGCCCATTGTCAGCACTCTCACATGCCTCTACACACACACACACACACACACACACACACACACACACACACTTGCCCCATGAAATCTAATCTGACTCTGCTCCCACAGTTGCTCTGGTTTTACTCAGTCACATGTTCACTCCACGACTTCACACACACCCTCATGCACAACTTGTGTATCCAGAAGCAGAGATTTGCTCTCTTAATAGAGCATCTAATCTTTCTAAAAGTTCCTACTTTGCATGCACAGTTCCACCTCACTGTTTCTCCAAAAAAAAAAAGAAACCCACACACCTCCTCATCTTCCTTTATTTTACATGCTGCCAGTGCATCTGGGATACATTCAGAGTGCCCTTGTGCTGTGTGACAAGCAGAATGATCAGTGGGACAGCAGAGATAAAGTGCTGTCGCTGTGCTTGTGTGTGTGTGTGTGTGTGTGTGTGTGTGTGTGTGTGTGTGTACGTGTGTACGTGTGTGCGCGTGTGTGTATGTGTGTGTGTACGTGTGTGCGTGTGTGTGTGTGTCAAAAACTCCAGGCACGTCTGGCCTCTGCTTGCATAATGCTACAGTAGGGCACCTCTTTCTACCCCACGGCAACAGTTGCTAGGGTTACCGACAGGTCGGCCACCGCAGCGATGAGGATAAATGAGCTCAGGGCTCCCATCAGCCCCTGGGTTTCACTCGCCCTGCCTGTCTCTCTCACTCTCTCTCTCACACGCATGTTTTCTCCTGTGAAAGTAAATATCTGTACTCAAGCACATGACTAAACACTTTGAAATTGCATTTCACAGGCCATCACGCATACACACACACACACACACACACACACACACGGGCGTGCGTACACGCCCTGCGGTAACACTCTCACCCACTCGGTTGTACAT
Source organism: Embiotoca jacksoni (assembly GCF_022577435.1). NCBI lineage: Eukaryota > Metazoa > Chordata > Actinopteri > Embiotocidae > Embiotoca > Embiotoca jacksoni. The sequence continues at coordinate 2,210,202 of NW_027185274.1, forward strand.
TTCCATCACCCAGACCTCCGTTGTATTCTCGCCGCTCCTCTGCAGAGCACAGGGGTTGCTGGTTTGACTCCCGCCTGCCGAACAGCTTCTGAAGCGTCGGCCTGTCAGTTATGAGCCGTGAGCTGCGAGCGCGCCGCGGCTCCATCATCATAATGATCATCTGCTCTGACATCTCATACATCACATCCCCCGCACTCATTAAATGTACTGTAGTCGCTCCTTTAGTCACTCATCCCATTTCTGTCCATCTGTCTGGAGACAGCGGCGCACTATAACACTTAAGGTGTGATGCATGGCCGATTCTGTGTCGCTTTGCCTTCTGTGCACAGATGTGCTGAAGAGGGCACAGTTGAAAAGTACAAATAAATGTTTACCATTGCTTGTGTATTTGTGGCGTACACGTGAGGGTTTCTTGGAGTTGCTGTGTGTTTACACTGAATTGTCTGGGTTTTCTGTACTGACTGTTCTCCCGTCACATCTCATCCACAGGATGATGGAGACGTGGAGGATGACATGACCATCAGAGAGGTAAGACCGGCACACAGCAGATACACTGCTCTCTCACACACACACACACACACACACACACACACACACACACACACACACACACACACGGTACAAGCAATGAGAGCAAAGAACAAGTGGTCAGAGTATAGATTGGTCTAGAGACTCAGCACGGGCGTCCTGTTGGTGGGGAAAAGTGGGAGGAGGGGGGCATTTAAAAAAGCCTGGATTAGAAAGTGAAATGTGGTGAGATTTACGCACATATCTGAGGTTAATATGACTTGTTTAAAGGTGGTATGCAGCGTTCATTAGTGACTAAAAAAGTTTTCAAAAGATGGATGAGCAACATGGACGATGAGAGGAAGAGGGCCCACAGAGACTGCTTTTGAATAGGGCCAAGATTTTACTTGTTACCCAACCTGTAAAAACAGAGGTATCATGTCTTCTGTTGCTTAAGAGGTGTTTTGTTCAGCTTGAGGACATAGCTCTGATGATGTCGGTGATGTCATCATGGTTATCTCAGCTCGGGCTTGAAGAATCAGTAGCTCTGTTCCAAATCTCATACTTGTGTACTAACTTTCACTATTTTGAGTGCAGAGAAGTGCGTTTAGACTATCAGAAACATACAGTTCACGATAAGTACCAGGATGAAGCACTCAAAACGGTCCAAAAAAAGAAGTGTGAAACTCTGGACACTTTCCACCCTAATTGGTCGCCATCTTGGCTCCGTAGAGGAAGGGGGCGGGGCCACCGATGTAAAGAAATTTCAAATTAAGGCCTCTGAGGAAGCTGCAGCTGTTCCTTTTTTTTCACTACTCCTGCTGGACAGAAGAATTAGTGTGTTTATCGAGTGTGTTAAACAGAGGGCACGAAAACACATTGATTTCTGGGTAAAATAATACAAAGATATTTTGTCTGGTGATTAGTTCACATGCTGCAGTTATTTCTGGTCAGTGCAGAACAGCAGTGTGTGATCTGAAACAACACAACTCTGTTTAAATTCCTGCACAACACAAGTAAGAATCCTGACATATAAGAGCACTATTTGTTAGTGTACAAAGGGAAGTATGTCATCTGGAACACAGCATTAGTGTTTTTCACATTTTCTATATGAAAAATGTGAGCTTATACGTGCAGTGTAAAGAAAGCCTCATGATTTATTTTCCACAAAGTTTTCATTTCTAAACAGGCTCAGTAGTTTCCTCCAAAAAGACCTAGAAAGGAGTCATTTGGATGTTTTGTTGGGGACTATTTTCACTGGCGGATTAATCCTGGGTCGGTGCTCCAGTGAGGGGTAGTTGGTGATCTACAGTAGCTGGAGACAGAATAAACTCCAGTATGTTTGTTTTAATGAAGGGAAATTACAATGAACACGTTTAGGATTGAAAGAATTAGTTCAGCTATCAAGTAGATTCAGTCAAGTCGGTCATCAGAAACCTACATTTGTCTAACTGGAACCTCAGCTTGTGCGTGATGACACCGCAGTCTGACACACTCGGATTTTCAGATTTCTCAATATCCCGAGACAGACCGATTACCCCGGAGTCTTATATTTTTGGATATGACATCATTCATAATTCATCCATCAACAGCACCTCTCATTTCCTCTCTGTCAGCCGCACATTCCTCATAGTTTCCCTCTCCATCTCCTTTTCTCTCTCTCTCTCTCTCTGTCGTTCACCTCCCTTACGTCGGCCTCGTCGTCACGTCTGTCTGTGTCTCTACCGTCGCCGTTCACCCGTTTCACCGTCCGTCGTTGTCGGTCTCGTGATTTATAGAGTCGTTCAGTGCGATGGCTGCTCCATTGATTGTCTATCACGGGGATGTGATTTGTCAGGTGGTGGTATGGGTTTGTTTGATGTCTTTGTCTTCTGATTAGCAACGGACACAAACACATCACCTGTTAGCAGCATCTATGTATCCCCCTTTTAGAGTCACACAGTCAAATAAATAACTGTTTTCAAAGATTAAAGTCAACCTTGTGTCGCCGAACTCTCACTGGATATGATGCCTTTTTCGGTTACTTCACTGGGTGTTAAAAAGTGCTGCAGTCATTTGACTTTTCTTCCTTCTTTTGTTGGCAAATCATCAACGACCCTCAAAATGTGTGTGACTTGCAGATTGCAGAGTGGGAGGAGAAGCAGCTTGATGAGCAGGTCAACTTCAACAACTGCAAGATCGACCCCGCCCCGTTCCAGCTGGTGGAGCGCACGTCGCTGCACAAGGTAAATACAGCTGCCGTTCAACCCTCTGTGAGCACTAACGTGAAGCCTCCTTGTGTTTAAAGTTACACAACACCAGCCGAAGCTGTGGGACATTGATGAAGTGATTTAGGCAATGCGAGCTTGTATGTATGGTTCCCGTCAAGAACGGGGCAATTCGAGGAGCCTTACATAAGACGTAAAACAAGGCATTAAGATTGTACACGCTGATGCATAAAAAATGAATGCTTGTTACTTCGGGGTCAGTGAGCAGACTTGTCCCAGAGTTTGGAGGTTTACTGCTCAGTGAGGAGGGGCGATACTGTTTCCGATATCAGCTTTTTAGAGAGACTTATGTTGTCAAGCTTTTTACAAACACGGAGATGTTTCACATTCCTGATCTGCACCTATTCAGTTTTTGTATGGAACAATAGTAAATTGGTAATAATCACATGTACATCTTTCGAATAGTTTAGATCCAGAATGTGATCTGGAAACGAGAGGCCCCAGGATGGAGCCTTGTTGAACTCCAAGTCATTTTTCTTCGCTCAGATGTGTAACGACAGATCCACAGCAGAATTTAATAGGCCTACGTTATTTTTTTTTATACACTGGTCACACAGCTTACTGATGCACTAAATAACCTGCAATGGACTTTCAGAGGAAGAAGAAATCTACCACTTCCTTGTGGAATAAACAAGTCAAACAACCCCTTTTCATGAATTTGGATATTTGGAAAGTTTTAAAGAATTGAAAGACCAAGAAACTCATAACTAACAACTAAAGCATTTCTTTTCCCAATGACAAAGCATTATGTCGACCAGATTTGTATGTGTTTAAGCATCAATGAGGCCAACTTCATTCCCCCATTAGACAAAAGCATTGGGAAAGTGAACTGCTGCAGGTTCCAATACTCCATATACTCTGTGTACACACACACACACACACACACACACACTCACACACACACACTCAAGCCAAACTTCCTCCATACTGAGTGAAAGAGAAAGTGAAAGTGCAGCGTAAAGAAAGCTCTTTAGTACTCGAGTTGATTTAGTTTCTTTACTGCACCACATTCATACACCCTAGAAGAGGCGCAGTCTTCAGCACTCACAAACACACACACCCACACAAACCCATTTCAGTTTTGAAACACTCACTTCCTACCAAGCATACACACACAAAGGAAGTGTGGCTTGCCAGCGGCTGTTGCAACGCCTAATGTCCTCCATTCATAATGCTACCTACTCTCTCTCGCTCTCTGTCTGTCTCTCTCTCTCTCTCGCTCTCTGTCTCTCGCTCTCTGTCTCTCTGTCTCTGTCTCTCGTCCTCTGGGCTCTGTGTGAATACTCTTTAAACATTTAAGAGAGGGATCCTGCACCAATCCATCTCGCTCCCCTCCCTTCACTGAACACTGCCAAAAGCCAATACCACGCACAATCTCCTCCAGCATATTAAACACCACCCGCTGCCACTGCCGCTGCTGTGCAGAGGCTCGTGTGCGCGCATGTGTGTGTGAAGTTATTCTCACTCTGGCTACCAGTTATCCCGTGCTGTTTGCCGTTGCTGTTGTTGTGTGTTTGTCTGCAGGCCCGTGTGTAATGGACAAATCTGTTTCTTGGACTATTTACATGACAATATGCTCCTCCAGCCACCGCTTCATATCATATGATAGAAAAGATCTCATAAAACTGTTGTTGTATGCTGCCACTGCTATAAGACGAAGTGTCTTGTCACTCATGTTAAGCTCCAGAACAGTTTTAACGCTCTTCGGTGTAGATTCTTCAATTCTGTGAGCTCGACTGTAGCCGTGATCGTCCGAAAGATTTTCTCTCACTGGCTGTTTTGACAGTTGTGGTGAAGAGTGCTGTTGAGCTCATCACCTGTACCTGAGCTCAGCCAGATCCTTCTGAGGCCAGTGAGTTAACCAGCATTGTGTTGTTGTTGGGAGGAACGATGGAAGGGCAGGTTGATGCCTCCGGACATTTCTTCCCCCACCTCAGTACAAAAGAGGAGAATCTGATATCCTTTCCTGGCTGTCAAATCATTAAAACATTCGAGTTATAAAATTCTACTCAACTTTCCAGTCTGGAAAAAAAAATGCAGTCAACTGATATGTGTTTTCAGCTATTCTAGTTTTTAAATCACAGCTGAACTGTACTGTCTCCAACACAGGGCTGACATTACATCCCGTTTTGTATGAAAAAAATAATAATATGAATGTATTTTTGGGCCTACAGCTACATTTTCTAGCACACATCTTGTGGCTGTACGCCCTGAGTGCGAGTCCCCGGTTTGGACCCCTGAACACCGGGAGTCAGTAATGGCATTTATTTTCTGTCAGGCACTAAGCACATATTTCTTTCAAATTACCAAATCATACAGCGTCCCACAAACATGGCTCAGATCTTGCCAGATTCTAGACAATCTCCTCTACACAATTATATTATTATAATTAATTAATGATATCTGACAATATTTAATGGTGAAATACATGTAAAAACAACAATTTCATAAGATGTTTTTTTTCCTTGATAACTAGGCTAATATAAAAAATATCTAAGTATTATCAAATTACATAATGAAAGATATGTATAGCCTAGACTGTTCTGAAAAAAAACAAGATATAGTATGAATGGTGAGCCCCAACAATGACCAAGATATGAGGTTTAAAAGTGAAGGTAGTAACATTACCCTGAAAACAGCCTGTAGGGTTCATCGGGTTAACGAGGACAAACACCTAATGTGACCTTTTGGCACACTGGAGGCCGCTGATCAAGTTACTGCGCTGCCAATCAATTGATTACAAAATACAATTTGCAGCACCTTTAATCGGTGAATAGCAGTTGAAAGAGATGTGAATAGATTGAGTGGAAACGAGCTGACTCTGCCCCCAGAGGAGCTGCAACATCCTCCTGTGGGGAAACTCGGACAGATTACATAACGGCTGGCCGTGACCTAAAAACACTTAACAATCTTTTCCTTGGCACAGCTTCCATTTGCTTGGCACAGCGAGATCAATTTCAAGCATCCCAAGTGTCCATTCTAGCTTCGGAGAAAGTCCCATTAAAGACTAAAAGGGTCGAGAACAAAAAGTCGTGTTGGCATCGGTCCTGCAACCTCTGATCTGCCACTGAAGTTTTTGACCTCTTGGCGCTCCTCGACTGTAACTCTAGTACTGTAGATTAAATGAAACTTTAATGATCCCCGCGGGGGAAAGGTCTCCTGAGCAAATACAGTACTGATAGTGTAAATAGAGCAAAATAGGGTCGTCGAAATGTATAAAACCAACATTTCAACAGTTGAAAACCATAAGAATAAACTTTAGCATTTACAGAATGTTTTAACAATGTTTTCTCTTTTTTTGGACTGAATATTAACAAGTCACTCCTTTTTAGAGACAAAAAACACAAATTATATCACAAACTGTTGGTCTTTCTCTGCATGCACGATACTGAATGTGTTCCCCCTCTAGTGTACAGTACAGTATTTTGGCTGGTTTAACAGCGAAAGTTTGGCTTCACCAGTTTAAGGATTGTAACTGAAGTCATGTGAACAACTAAGTTGACTTCAACACCATGTATACTGGAAATCAGTCTTAGACCTCTTAAAGCCAAGAGACATGTTCAACCTGCGTTTGACCCCATTCATGAGATAGCTGTTAACTTTTTGTTGGCCAATCACTACTTTACACATTGTCATTTGATCTAATATTTATATAAAATATATGTTATAGCAACTTTTAACCTCAGAAAGGTAAAGAAAAACCCCAGTTGCACTCGCTAATAGAGACACTTGCTCACCAAAGACAAGCAGGACCTGAATAGCATCATAAAGCTACAACCAGATTGATCCATTAGAATAAAGATAACGTGATCATCTACAATGGTACTGTTCATATCTCCCTCCAAGTATTTGTGTGTGAGTTCCTATCTCCTTTCAATATTTGGACTGGATTTTTTTTTTTTGCGGTGGTGTGATTTTACACACACAAACCTTTAGTAAATCAGGCCCTTAACACACATCCAACAGAACTTTACAACATTATACAGAGAAACCCAACAATTCAACAATTCCCACATAAGCTAGGAGGGAAAAACTCCTCTTTAAGTGAGAAAAACCTCCAACAAGTAGAAGAAAAAACTCCCTTTTAACAGGAAGAAAGCTCCGACAGAACCAGGCTCAGAGGTGGGCGGCCATCTGCCTCGACCGGTTGGGGAGAGAGGAGAGCAGAGAGAGAAAAGGACAGCATAGAGATACAAGAGAAGAACTGCTGGTGGAGACGACGATCACAGAGCAGAGACATGCAGCTCTATGGCCGGAGACATACAATAATAATAACAAAGTGTTTTCCATCTACAATCTAATCTTTATCTTCATCTGGCTTTGACTGGAGAGCACAGCCTTTCGTCATTAGAAGCAGGTATTCAACAGTTTAAAGACATGAGGACAGTCAGTATGTCCCACAGTGATCGTATCCCATTGAGCTGAACATTTCACTAGTTAAAGGGATCCAATGTGGGTGAAGTTGTTAGAGTTGGATAATTGAAGCCGGTGGTGCATTTCCTTAACTGAGCTTCATTTTCTGTTTTGACTATGAACCCATCACAGTACTCTCTCTGGTTTTTACTACCGCTTATCTCCACTGTCCTTTGCTGTTCTCCTGCAGACCCACACCATCTTCTCCCTGCTGGGCCTCGACCACGCCTACGTCACCAGCATCGGACGCCTCATCGGAGTGGTTTCCCTCAAAGAGGTGAGAGTCACTCTGTGCCGTAGCGTTTTTCACCTAATCATGGCACATCGTTAATCACTTCATCAGGTGTTTCACGGTTAAATGTCACCTGAAGTTCATCTTTCGTTTTTTGACACCCAGCATCATGTGAAAAGTTGTGGCATTCATCATTCACACTGGCAAGCATGTTCACCGCTTTCATAACTGTAAAACCACTGTCAATATCATCAGGAGTGCTGTCGCTGCACCACACACACACACACACACACACACACACACACACACACACACACACACACACACACACACATACACACACACACATACACATACATGCTCAGAGAGACATTTCAGTCGTCATTAATGATTCCTCCTCCCGTTGCCTGTTATGTACTGTGACAGACAAAAGGCTGCTTAATATTGCTGTCTCCATCTATTGTCTCTGTCTGCTCTCGGCTCCCCCTCTCTCTCTCCCCCTCTCTCCCTCTCTCCCTCTCTCTCCCCCTCTCTCTCTCCCCCTCTCTCCCTCTCTCTCTCGCCCTCTCCATCTCTCCTGCCTCACAAACAACTGAAAACCCCTCGCTCTTTGTGAATTGGCCAGGAAGTGGTGAGAGGATTGTTGCTAAGTGCAGTGCTGCTTGCCCGTCCCTGACATTTAGGCTTTTTTGTTCTGTGTTCCACCAGCAGACAAAAACAGCCAGCCAAGGCAGATAAAGCTCCGGCCTCTCCCAGTCTGCCTGCCTGTCACAAACACACTGTTATATCACCGCCTCTCTGGTCCGTATGGAAGAGGAGAGAGTCACGGGGATGTTGGTGTGCATTTTAGTCGTGCGTTATTTTCCACCCCACAGCGTGCAGATGCTGTTATTTTCAGTGCTGCCACAGGATCTGTAGCACCCAAATCCTTCCCTCTATCAGACGAATGGCTAACTTGGCCTGGCCAAACACTGAATTCAATAATACTCTTTTTAACAGAGAGCAGACGGAGATCAGATGAACAACACTGTTGTGGCAAACTTTCACGTAGCTCCAGCGTGTTAAAGACAGTGAATAACGGGAGATCATATAAACCCATACAGGTTCATAAAAAATATTTTAATCTATCAGTAAATTAAAATGTATGCTTTGCTCTCTGGATCAAAGAGACAGAAAAAAGAAGAGGCTGGGTCGTCTGTTGCTAAATGAATTCTGCATGTAGTTCAAACTAGCTGACAAAGCATCCGTGTGGTGTGTGCATCTTCATTTTCATTTATGTGCCCATGTTATCAGGTGGAAACAGCCACAGCCTGCGTGAGATGCTAATGCGGTGCGTCACCTAGAGAATAGACATCTCGCCTATTTTTCACACGTGACGTCTACGGTTCCCAGCAACAACAGTCGGGGAAAAGATCTATGATCACATGGGCGCTGTGTAATCACAGCAGAAACGTACTGTTTATATGAAGTCATTACTGAAGGGGTGAAGGACAGTGGTAAGTGGTGTGTTTTCTCTCTCTGTCTGTCTCGCTCTGAACGGTGGGAAACAAAAATGCCCTGACTGCCCTTTGGTTACAACTCTTCACTTGTTGGACTTCAAATACTCAATTACCGGCGGCCTTTATTAAAGAGAGACTCAATGTAGAAAGATAAGACTGGCAGAAGCTTTTTATAATATATATGGTTGAAACAGCTTGACAGTAGCGAATAAACAATTCAAACAGCTAAAAGAAGCGACTAAATGGTTGAAATAGTTAGCTAAAAGTAATAAATGAAAAATTCAGACACCTTGAAGCAGAAAATAAAGAGCTGACGTTGCTAAAAGTAATGGACAAAAAATTCAAATGGTTAGCTAAAAGTAAAGCCTGAAATAAACAGTTTGCTGTGAGTCAGATTTAACAGACAAATGCTTTAAATAGTTCGGAGTAACTGGAAATAGATTTAGTCAATAAACAGACAAAAGTAATGTATAAGTGGTTAAAATAGCTAAATATTATGGCTGAAATTGTTAATTAAATGTTGTGGATAAACAGTTGAAATAGAAATGTCAGCTTAAGCATTGCTTGTTTCAGAACTTGTAAGCCACAAATTAGTATGAATTTTATTTTGTTGTTATTCCTACTAAGTAACAAATATGAAATATATTGGAGCCATTTTTTTGTTTTTGGCCTGAAGGCCACACATCCAAAATGAAACAAATAATTATAATCAGGAAATATTTATAAAGACTATTTTTCAAGAAATGTTGTTAGAGACTTCTAGAGCTACCTCCTTTGGTTTCAGGGGTTCTCATAATAACACCTGAAACAATATCTTACATTTTTTTTGTCAAAGGTTGACTATCTGGGCAAACATGTAGCACATGTTCATACATGTTATATAGTATATACAGGTAAATATTATAAGTTCTGTGGGAGGCACTCACAAAACCTCAAACTGCTTTCAAACAGAACAGGACCTGCATCTCTGAAGGCTGCGTAAAACATGAACAGAAATCAAAGTGAACCTACTGTGCTCACTTATCAACATTTTAGTTCGTGCAATTGTGTTTGACCAGACCAGGAGACCTTTGGTAATACCGACGGTAATTGTCTCCGACAGTCTTGTTTTCCTGAACATTTCTGGAAGACACACTGCAGTACTGTATGTACTGTGGCAGAGACATGTCTGAGCTGTGTATGGACGTTCTAATCTGCCTTCATTTCTGCTGTGCGTATGTGGCAAGGAGGGCTCCAGAGATTAATACGTGTACAATCATTATTCTGTCAAATGTTTTGACAAATGGCAGCAAAAAATGCGAGTCGCTTTGACCTCCCTCTCCAGTGCACACCGCCCTCTGACCGTGACCTCTCTCTCCACCATATTCTGGGAAAAACAGATTCCAATCTGAAATAAAAAAAAAATGGCTTGTTTCCCTTTGCATCAGATTGTAAACTCCTGCCATGATCTTGGACCGCAGAGTACGGCCAGGGCAGTGTCAGGGTTATCGGTTCTGGTCCCACAAGGGCCACATAGTCCGAAACTGTAGGCAGAGCAGCATAGCAAGACGGTGTGAGTAAAACAATGTACCACAGAGCGCATATATTCTTACTTTATCCAAACCTTGTATTAAGCAGGCTTAAAGTATGTAGAAATAGTTAAACCAGACAGTACGATGACTAAATATGGTCAATGTAAGTGTGCTGTTGATGCACACTGTTCCCATCCAGTGCAATGGAACCAATATGGTGTGAAACAGATCAAAACCCAAATATTAAACCCAAAGGACTGAATTTAACTGTCTTTCAGTGAAGTTTATTACATTTTTTTTCATATATCAAAATTAGGAATATATGTTTTGGTACAATTACTGTACTACCATCAAGAAAACAACACACTCTATAAACTTCTTGAAACAAGAGGACTTTGGATTAACTTTTGCATCACATGACTTGTTGCAAAACAGCTGGTAGTGTTTTGTGTCCCTTTCAAACCCCATCTGTTGAGGACTTCTAAATGTGCTGTAGCAGAAACTGATGATGGGCTGAAAGCAAAACAAACACACTTTATACCTCAGCACTTTTGTTGAACAAACTTTTACGCTATCAAATTGATCCTATAAAAGTTTCTTTTTATCGAGGTGCCACCTGCTTGAGTTGGGCTCTTTTTGTGCCTTCTCTTCTAACTGTCTCATCTTTCTTCATCCAGCTTCGCAAAGCCATCGAGGGCTCGGTGACGGTAAAAGGTGTGAAGGTGCGTCCGCCTCTCGCCAGCTTCCGGGACAGCGGCACCAGCAGCAGCGAGAACGAGGCCACCGAGCTGCACAAGCTGTGGGACCGCCACAAGAGCATGTCGCTGCCGCGCGAACACACCCCCTCCGAGTCCGACGAGAAGTCCCAGTGAGGGGGAAGTCGAGGAGGAAGGAGACCAGGCTGGGGAAGAGGAGGAAGAGGAGGCATAGTGGTCTTTTATCTCCCAAAGCCACAAACATGCAAAAATCCTCAGGGCTTAGGATCAATATTTAATTCTGTAAAGAGTTCTTTTGCTACGCCAGCATCCTCCTCACCTCTCCCCTCATCTGCTCCTCTTCCTCCCCCTCCACCCAACCTCCTTTGCTTCACAGACCAACCACTTTTTTTCTCTCCAGGAGCCTTGCACTGACCCAGCCAGACACTCCGCGGGGTCACAACTCAACCTGTGCCCTGCTCTCCATTTACCCTTCGGAACCCACAGCACAGCGAATGTGGATTCGGGCAAAAAAGAAAAAAAAAGAAAAAGAAATGACACGTGTATGTTGAGTCCAACAGGGAGCTGTGACTGGGTTGGGGGAAAAAGGGATGTTGTTGTTGTTTTTTTTAGCAGTCTTTGTTTTAGCTTGTGTATCTTTAGAGTCGGGATCAAAGTTCGGACCTTACCTTTTGAACGAGTCTTCCACTTCAGCAGAGAAATTCAGCAGTGATGACGAGGAAGAATACTGTAATGTATGCGTGTGCTGGAAGTGTGAGTGTATGGGACGAGAGAGTGTGAGTGTGCGTGAGGAGGGAGGTAGCAGACGACTATTTCTTATAGGATTTTTTTTATTGCCTTTCGGACACATTTCCTGTTTTCCTGCTTGAATAACGTTTATTTCAGACTGATCAGGTGGTCTGGGTTCGACTGGAATTGTCCATATCTTTGTAAATTACACGACAGTTTGTCCCACTGACGTACTCATGAGGGGGGGGGGGGGGACAGATGCCTTAGTTTTCTGTGTGTTCCTGTTTTATTCCCGTGTTGTCGTCGTCCCTTCACTGCGAGTCTTACTGGTCAGGTGGAGAGTCCAGCCTATGCAAGCAGACATGCCTGTTGGCAGCGACGGAGGCACCTGTAGCCCCTTTCATAACGCACACTCCTTTCACGCTGTAGCCACAGCCTCGCATCACCAAGACGCACACAAACGCACACAAACGCTGCCATGCAGTCGGAGACTCGAGGTTTTTCTGCCTATCTAAATATAGCTCTTAATAAGCGTTTCAGAGAAGGATGGAGAGGGCAGGAAGCGAGGGAGGGAAGGAGGGAGGGAGGGAGGGAGGGAGGGAGGGAGACCAGGGAGCAAATGGATGGCTGAAAGAATGAAGACATCATTACCTAACCAGCTGCTCTGAGCCCTCTCATCAATCTGCCTTTGATCGCCATGTTAGCTAACCCCAATTACTTTGTATCAGAGACACAGCGCCAACAGCTATCCAGTGTGATGTCACGGCCCGCGAGGCGAGGGACACGGCGTCGTCCACGCACACGCCGCTCCACGACGGCTTGATTAATGCCGAGGCATCGTTGGAGTGAGCGGAGAGATTTAGTGGTGTAAAAACCACTGAAGGAAATCCATACGGTGACCAACAGGGAGCGTTCCAACATGTAGTGTAATCACTGGAGATCCAGCAAGTTGACCGCGTTAATCACCGCCGCAGCTACGACCCAACGTCTTCTACCAATTAAACCGGGAAGGCATCCATGTTTTTAACGGCAGGGCGGTTTCTGATTTCTGATATGACGGAAAGTACTTTGTGTTTAATAATTCACGTCTGCCATAAAGCTGCAGGCTCGTCTGCTCATCCACACAGAAACATCGATTTGTTTTTCTCTTTCATACAACCCTCCATCTTTTCCACTCCAATTTTTTTTTTTTTTTTTTTTTTTTTTTTTTTTACTTGTGTTAGCTACTGACCGCAAACCCATCCTTTAAGACGCACCCATTTTCTATTTGATTTCATTTGGGGACATTTCGAGGTTAATTCTCACAGAATTTTCCACCAGTTTGGAGGCCTTAAACACACTCGCGCGAATTCACTTTCACTTGCTCGGGTTTTATTTTTGTCGGGTGGCGTCTTGCCTCGCGAAGCACCCCTAAAATACATTTAAAAAAATGCTCACGGTGATACAGCATGGCTTTTGCATGAGAGAGAGCGCATGTGGGATTTGTTTTATATGACCAAAACGTATCAAAAAGAAAAGCTCGACAGTAAATGAATATGGGACGAAAGAATGACGTCGTCCTCGGTTTGCCATCTTGTGCCTGTACTCTCTTATTTTCTCCGGCATTTTCTTCTCATCCAGCGAGCTTTATTCCTTCAATTTTAAACTGGAGGCGGGGTCTTTAGCTTACGTATGCTTACAGATTAATATATTTAATATCATTCCTGTAATATAAAATCATAATTTAATGACTTAACCAATCCTGACTTGTTGATGTTTCTTTTCTTGGAAGAGATTTGGGGCTTGTTTTCTGAAATCTGTTGTATTTTTGTCACATTTGATGATTTTTCAAGTTGATTTTCATGCTGTTCTGTTGTGTTTTTGTATCTTTTAACACGCTGTCTGAAACATTTCCACTATTAAATACATTTATTTGTTTAAAAAAAAAAAAAATGCAAATAACTGGGTGAAGGCTCGCAAACGGCTGCCTGATGGCGAAACATGGAACATGTAAATCCGGAGGACGTAAACGTTGATGGGGACCAGCAGGCGGTCTGGTGTTGACATGTTCATTCCACAGGTGCCTCCTCTTCTTTATCAACGGCAAGAAGCAATCCACACCCAGGTGTTAGGAGCCGCTTCTCCAGTCATGTAGACGAGGCACTTTTCACACACACACACACACATGCAAGTATGGAAGTGGGGCGGATGATGTTTCACAGTGCGGTGTGCAATTATCGCCATGGCAACCTCTCGTCGTCACCCCCCTCACCCCCCCATCCCTCTCTCTCTCTCTCCTCATATCTGCTCACACTGAGGACTGACCGAGATCCACTGATTTGGTTCTGTTCATTTGTTTGCGCTTTTCATCGATTTCCATGATTCTGCCTGTTGCCAGAGCCTTTCCCCTCTCCGCACACATTTCAGTGTTTCATTTCTCTCACACACACACACACACCGTGGTAGATGCATATTTATTAATCCGTATTAATCAGAAGAAGTTGTACATTTTGTTGTGGGTTTTTTTGTTCTCATTCTTTTTACGGATGATCTACTTGTGGGTAATCAATTTGTGCAATAACAGGTGTTCATCTCACTTTGTAATCCAGTTTGAATCGATGACATGAATGCAAGATAACCTTATTTTTGTAAAGAAACCTGAAAAGTGTAAAAAGATGTATGTATACGAGGAGAACCGACGCTCGCACGGGAGCCTGCGTGTGACGAGGAGATGTCGGGATGACGGTTTTAAGGGGAAGGTTTCCCAAAAGCCTCCGTAGAATCAGCGTTTAAATGTTTCGCACAAGAAAACAGGCTTGGACTCCTCCTTTTGGCTTTTGGGGAACCTTCGCCGTCTGTGGTGAACCCTGCTGCATGGACTGTTTGCCCCTCCCGCCCCGAGCACTGACACAGATCAGTCTTATCGTCCTCTCTTCAGTCTGAGGGGCTTCGATTAGACCACGTCCTCACATCAGCTGTTGAGGGGACTCTTCCATCCACTCCTTTGGGACTGCACATTGTACATACTGGAGGCCTCCACTACTGCAAAACCAGACGGAGCAGAACAAAATCCAGAGCTATTTTTCACACCGAAAAATGAAACATTGTTTTTGTATATCAGTGATGAATAAATGAGATTTTAACAAACAAGCAACGCCATGGAGAACGTTTGGTCTCTGATTTTCATCTCTGAGGTTTCCACTTCTCCTGCAGCAGCTCTTCTGTCTCTGCAGCGACAGCTGGAAAGCACCTGGAGTGTTGTTTTTGTCTCGCTGCTACTCGCAGTGGGGGAGGCGCACAGCAACGCCACAATATTGTTCAGATTTGCTCATCTTTTTAAAGCACCGAGAGTCAAAGGCTTTATTTGTTCCTGACTCCGGATTTTGGTCGGATGAGAGGTGCTTCATTTAACACTCGCTGCTGTCCTCTCCAAATTTGTACACTAAAATTGAATGAATACAACTTGTATTAGTTTGGATTTACTGATCTCTTTGCAAGACATCTTTTTGGAAAAAACACTTTTTGTCGAGATACAAACTGCAACAGAGAAGAGCATCTTGTCCACATGAACTTGACTGTGGATGTTTTTTTTGCACACTGCCCCATCAATTAATCAATTAGATGTTATCTATATACCACTTTTCATAAAAATACATTTTAACACAAAGTACTTGTTAAAGACACAAAATAGAATACACCCCCCCAACACACACACCCTCCACTTCATGTGCAAACAATAAAAGACTGCATGGCAAATAAAAGAATACAGAAACAGAGGAACTGACAAATCTCTCTGACATGTAGATCGGTAAGGAGGAAACGGGAAATGGAAAAAAAAAGTTAAATGAAATCATCAAATTGAGTAAAAGGATGAACTGCAAAGCAACCAGAATGTATAAATAGGCAATTAAATAAATACTGACCTGTGCTGAGTGTCCTGATCAGACGGGTGTTGACATGTGAGAGAGAGGTGCTTCTAGCCTACTTCAGGTTGTGAAACCTTCATGTTCAATACAGCTGCTGAGGTGTTGTAAACATAAAAAATTAAAAGATATCGAAGTCGGGTCAAGTGCATCGGTTCCAGCAGCGCAGCTCGAAACTGAACTAAAACATCTGCTAGTGCTGCTTTTCCTTTGGGAGTGTTTAACCCAACAGTTGGCTCAGTAAGAAACATCGCTCGGAGCAACCCAGTATCACCGCAAAGCAAGAAATAGACACACCCCTCCCCTACAGCAAAATGTGATATAGTTAGCCGTGACAGTTTCACGTTATGTAGGTGGGAAACTTACACATGTAAAGTTAGGTAACGAAGGATCATGTGACAAACACAAAGGACAGTTTTCAGCGTTATAGGAGGCAAGAGGGGCGACCTGGTGGCATGAGTCAGAGACTGCAATGCAGGAGGCAAAGGTTTGACTCCGAGAGTTATCCTTGAATTGTTTTTTGTTTCCTAACCCCAACCATGTGTTTTTCCTACAAGTTATATTTTCCTGTAAATCACATGGCTGTATGCATGCAGTAGGTTTCATTTTCATCCACTACAGGAAATCGTGAAACTGTCACGCCTACAGAGGCCAAAGCGTGCCTATCTCACATTTTGCTGTAGTGGAGGGGCGTGTCTATTTCACATTTTGCTGTAGTGGAGGGGCGTGTCTATTTCACATTTTGCCGTGATAACGGGCTGGACTGGTTGTCTGAAAGCCATCAAACCGGATTTTCTAATTAAAAGCCCTCCGGTATTTCACACACAGTCCAGCCATGTTGAATGTTTCGGCCGGGTCTTGTTTCTTTGTGCTTTTTGCTTGTTCGTCAGTGTTTTCCTGCTCTCTCCTTTTTACAAATTCCCAACATGCTGACACACAGACACTCATTCTTCATGCTGTTGTTTTGCTGTTTTTGAAAGAGAGGAGAGCATATGGATTGAGATGGGGGGAGTGCAGCGCTAAAATCTTAATGAGCTAAGTGAGTTTGTTCGTTAAGTAGGCTGCAGCTCTGTCCCTCGGTGAGTTGGAGGTGGGAGCACCAGATCTCAAGAGATTTGGGCTTGCTGGTGTGTGTGTGTATGGTTTTGTATATTATTGAAGTCTCTGTTCCGGTTTCTACCTCCCATATAATCTGTAATCCACTATAATCTCTCCAGCAGCGGTGATGTGACACCAACACCTCGCAGCTGTGTGACTTTATCTGTGTGTGAGAGGGATTCAACACAGAGAATGAAAGGTTAAAGAAGAGTCAGAACAAAATTGAAAACGATGTCGTATCTGCTCTCATTAAACTGGATCTGTGTTTTGTGATGAAGGAGGTCCGAAGCACTTGAGTGGAGCACCATCTGTCCGTGCTGACGCAGCCCTCGTTCTGATGAATATTAAATAACGGTGTCACTTGGAAAAAAAAAGTCTTCCTGCTGCTCCCAAAAACTACAGCGGAGGAAGTACTTGTTGCATCCGGAGGCTGATAGATGTAATCGCTGTTAAGAGGTGCAGACATAGTCTGGTCCGAACCAGACCCAATTGCTCTCCATCCATCTTTCTGGGCGTGCTGGGAATTGGGCGTTTCAATTGGGCGTAATTTTAACCAATCAGCATGAATCACAACCGGCCGGTGCTCTGCCACCGCTGCAACTACCCTTTACTGAGTAAAGCATATTTTTTGAATTATTTTAATGAACGCCAGCAGCTTCACGAGGTGCTGAGTGTTTATTCTGCCCTCAGCGTTGAATGTTCTTCTTTTTTTTTTCTGGTCACCCTGAGTTAAAAATGGTCAACGCTGTGCTCGTCACTGTCACCGGCCGTCCAGTCACAGTGAAGAAGGGGTGGGACAAACGCTAACGCGGGCCGAGATAACAGACTGTATCCACAGCGAAGAACACTGAAGCTGTGAGTCACAGTCGGTGCAGCCAGACTAAAACTGCACTGCATTCTCCCTCTATCAGAGCGAGGCAGGCTGGGACTCACCGCCAGCAACACTTCTACATTTTACTCTTTTATGTATCGACACTTTTTGTTGTGCTCCAGCACTTTTCACAACCTCCTGCCACTCCTTTCTGCTCTCTCCATATTCAGGTGCATATTGATGTAAATATAATCTGAAGCACATACAATCATTTTTTTTCCGGTTTCTCCAGTCCTCCAATGAGATGTAACTGGTTACACATCTATCAACCTACAGTACATGTTTTATTGATGTTGCATCTTTTAAAACTGGACAGATTATACAAACAGAGCAATAACCAACATATATACATGACTATATTCACAAATAGGGATGAAAAAGTTTGGATATGTATGACGGTGGAAGATCATGCCGGGACTTGTAAGTGATGAGCAGCATCTTAAAATCGATTCTGTATTTGACAGGAAGCAGTGAAGGGATGGGAGGATGGGAGTGACGTTGGTTTTGGTTAACAGCCTGGCTGCAGGTAGACTGGTGAGGGTCAGGCTTATGGGACCGGGACTCATGTACCCCGACAGATTTTTGTAATTCAAAGCTGTGTGTGTTTGTGCATGTCCAGGAGTTGATGACAGGCTCCAGATTTAAGTTATCTAGATTATTATTGGTTTGTTGTTAGCCTAGTTTGCCATCAGTGCTGGACAGTGTTGAGTGAAGTGCAGTAAGACTCATGTTTGCCCTCTGATCAGTGATGAAGGTGGGAAATACACAATCAAACAACCCTTATAATTAACAAACGCTTCTTCTATTCCATTTTTGTAGAAACACATATTTATTACAAGTCGAAGAAAAAGAAAAAGTCTTTGACACCATAGATATAAGTTAGTGATTTCTTGCAGTCTGAATGCATTAAATTTACAAGATGAACATGAAGAAATAGAGGAGTTACATTGTTCAAATACAAAGAGCATTCAAGTCAAACATGCATTTTTAGAGCATTTATGTTATACCAAAAATACAACACTGACTTCATGGGTTTAAAGCAGCACACAGTGCACCAGTCTTTGCTTTAAGTGTTGAAATATTCTGTGACAAAAAAAATCTTCAAGACTTTCTGAACCATTACATAATCATGAAAATTCTATACATGTTGGCTTTGATATTACTGATTGAAGTTGTAGAAAGTTGAGGGTCAGAAAAACCTTATTTTATTTTCCCTTTCCAGCGTGACACTTACTGCAGCGTTTCCACCACAGGAACTTTCCCCGGGAACTAACACCATGTCTAAGAAAAAAGGTTCAGCATGATCAGCAGCTCCTATTGTTCCACGTGCGTCTATACAGGATGCGTTCAGGCTCAGTTTGAGCTGTAGGTCACCTGCGTTTCAGCGTTTCAGAGCACAATACACACTGTAATTATGCCCATAAAATCGAGCTGAAGTGTAAACACACACAGCTGGACTCATTAAAATAGGAGTGGATCTGTTTTATCATGTTGGAGACACACTACTTGTGTCCCAAACATTGTATGTTTCAGGAGGAACTCGGTTTCTCTAACAGTGGAGCCTTTGTTATTGCACCAAAACGTTTCTGCTCGGGGTTGGTGGTGCTTTCTCTCGAGCACTCTCGTGTTTTTAGCTGCATTTTATTTGATCTATCGATCCATCTTTTTTGTTCGTTGTGTTTCTACACGACAACATGGAGCTGCAGAAGAAGTCCTATGATGACCGATGGTGAAGCCTTGTTTAGCATTTGTAGAGGAAGAAATCCTGCAGGAATTTTATTATTCTATTAGAAGCTCAACTTTAAAATTGAATTCTAGTCGCCCTCATTTTGTTCTGTCATGAAGGTGCTGCTTTTTGAAATTTATTTGACTAATCTTCAGGACAGATAAAGATAATAAAGGGCCGAAGGAAAGTTCCTGGATATTAGTTTCAGGAACTAAAAGTTGCATTAATCAACAATCTGTCTGAATGATTTTGTGTGATTTTGTATAAACGTTATGCAACTTTAGATGATGGTGTTAGAGGAGCATTTACAGAAAAATATCTTATTATAAAGGGAAAACTTAACTTCGGCCAGGACGCCACCACTGATAATCATAATAATACTTATTAATCACTAATTATTATTAATATTAAATGTCACTGCATCCTGGCCAGACATGTTTGAAATATGTTGTCATGAATCAACTTAAATAAATATCCACAGACTTAATTCAGTTTTATTCTGATGCCATTATTGACAGGTGATTGTACCTCACTAACACGGTCACCATGTAACAGTGGTAGATGAGGTGCCATGAGAAGCACTATGAGGACACAGGTCAAAGGTGAGCCTCACTGCGGTAGGTGGGGACGCCCGGGGGCTCCGGCCCGTCCAGCGCTACGGTCCGCTGAACGCTCACTACCAGAGTACCGTCAGGGTTCAGGGTCCCGGCGACTGTCAGTGGGTCCATATCTTCTGGGAACAGGGACTTATGGGTAAATGTGTCACTGACACTTCCATCATCCATAACCTGAAGGACGGAGACAGGAAGTCAGTGGCAGAGAGGAGGGATTGATCTGTGTGCTGCTGGGAAGTAAGGGGTGATGAAAAGAAAGGTCACCGAGCGCTGGAGGACGGACGGAGAAAGTGAGAAGAGCAACAGAGCCAGGGAAGGCGCGAGGGCAAGAAAGGAAGGCGAGAAGGAGTGAAAAGAGAGAGAAGCAAAGAGGTCAGCGCTGCTCAGCTGCTGGAGAGAGAGAGAGAGAGAGAGAGAGAGAGAGAGAGAGAGAGAGAGAGGGGAAACACGGGAGAAGGAAATGAACTCTGACGAGTTCTCTCTGAAGACGCTTTTCTGCTGTTACAGGTCTTCAAGGCGACTTGAACGGTTTTGGGATTTTTGCCAGTTTGTCTGCTGACCCCTGTTAAAATGATCTGCCCGCAGTGCAGCACAGGCTCTTCCTCCTCCTCCTCCTCCTCCTCCTCATCCTCCTCCTCATCCTCATCCTCCTCCTCATCCTCCTCCGTCATCTGGGACTCTCTCACCCTTTAAACATGATTAGCATCAAACCATGGGTGAAGACAGAGAGCGAGGAGACAGGACGGAGAGCGAGCTGCAGCTCAGCAGATCAACTGACAGAACACGTCTGAGTCTGACGTGATGGATGTGAGACATCATTCCCCAAGAAGTCATTGTAGCACCAATCAATCACTGCTGATTTCTAAAAAGACACTGATGTTGTCTTATTATCTGCAGTGGTGTGTACACGAGGGCTGCAACTAATCATGTTTTCATTATTGATTTATCCAACCGTTTTAGCTTGAGAAATCAATTAATGTCTACTTACCATCGGTGCTGGAGAGTAACTAAGTACATTTAGACCAGTTTGAGGCTCTGCTTTACTTGAATTCTTCTATTTTAGGCTACTTTACATTTGCATAGTTCAGAGGCAAACTCTACTTTTTTACATAGACTTGAAAGCCACTGTATCTCGTTGAGTTGATTTGAAGAAAGATTTAACCTAGAAAACATATGATCAGTTTATGTCATGGGAACTTATCAGATATTTTAAATACAGCAACATTACATCAGTAATAATGATCCAGTAATATAATGTGCCTAATGTACCTGATACTATAACCCTCAAGAAAGGACCATTCTGCATAAAGACTTATCTCACTTCTGATACTTCAGTACACTTACTTAAATACTATTCTACAGAAAACATAAACTCTTTTTAAAAATATATATTTTAAGGATTACAATACTTAAGACATTAAAATGGGTGTCAGTTTAATTAAGGTTTGTGTATTCTTCAAAATTGTTGCATTTAAAGGACGTCCTGAGACCTGAAGAGGTGGACATAACTGTATGAAACAAAAATGTGTATTTTCTTTCTGATCCCTCTAATTGTCTGATGAACTCGGATGGCAAGCCACCGTAAAGTCACACATTGGATTGTGAACTGTCTTTCTGAAGCCTCCAGTCAGGCATTTTGGCCGACGCCATCTTGTTTTTTTAGAGCCAGAAGTGACCATATTTGGGGTGACGGGTGGATCTGACTGCGAACCGGAGGACACTATGCCTATACTGGAAACCTGACTACACCACAGGCCTGTCACTCAAAACAGACAGGCCCCCAAACCTACCTCTCTTTGAGGCCTAATATCTAATCAGTTCTGGAATTATCTTCAGAAGGACCACCAGAAAACTGATCAGCAGGAGTGAATGTTTCTCATGACACCAGAATGACTGGTGTCAATCTAATGACTTTTAATTTCATTAGAAAAGTAGACACTCTTTGAATGGTAGTCTATCGGAACCAGAAGTTTTATGGAGCCGGCCCTCTAGTGGCCTTCAGTGGTATTGCATGTTAACACTTCACTTTTCAGATCTCAAAACAACGTCCATTCACCTTGTTTGAAAGGGACCTCAAACAATGTCTGACACCAAGTTGAAAAACATTGTTCACCCATTTAAGAAGCTGGAAATCCTACAGTAGGAGTTTTTTACCGGATAAATTAAACAATCAGTCAGTCAAAATTCAAACTTATCTTACACTGATCAAAACATGAACTGGAATGACTCATTATTTTGACACTAAAGCAGCAACTGTCGCATTGATTAGCGTCAGAATCAGTCATTTTATATGAATAAAAGCTTAAAGCAGATCTGGATCATGATTCACCTGCTGACTTAAATATTATTCAGCACTGTTGAGGCTGCAGACGAATCCAAACTTCAAAGTGCAACTCACTGCCCTCTTAAATGTGGCAGTCAAACAGCAGACATGACCGAGTTCATTCGAACCTCTGAGTCATCCTCACACACACACACACACATGAATGTGACAATTGAGTGTGTGTGTGTGTGTGTGTGTGTGTGTGTGTGTGTGTGTGTAAAACACACTCCAGTCACATTCACATACGCTCTACTAGTTCCCACTCTCACCTCAGAAGTAAAAAAACACACCTCTGCTAATTGAAATTCAAACACAGAAAAACACACACACACTTTCTGGGCGTGAATGACGACACTGTGGTTGTAGGCCATCACCACGACGTCATGCGGCTCGAACTGGCTGACGTCAGCTGACATGTAGTAGCTGTCTCCGAGACACCGCACCCCGCTGCCTGTACTGGTCTGTCGTGCGGTCACAGCGCCACCTACAGGAGCTGATGAGAAAAAACAGCGTGATCAGAACTTTGAGAGAATATCTTTCACAATGAAATAAATATATAACTTTTATTTTGGTGGAGTCCATGGCGGTATGACTGTTTCCTGTAGTGTTTAACAGCCAATCAAAGAAGACAGAGATGATTGATTTAATAGTTTTTGTAAGAAAAGCTGATAAAAGAGCTGTTTAATCTTTCGGCTTCCAGCGGGCTCACTAACCGACTGTCCGCTGAGTCTACAAAAGTCTTCGAGTCAAAATTAACTAGCTGGTAAACACTAACGGCTTGGTAGTTATTTGTGCAGCGGTTTTCTGCTAAAGTGTTGTTGAGAAGTGACGTGATTGTGTCTGTGCACTGTTTTTGTTTACAGTAGCAGTCGGCTGGTTTATTCAGATTTACTGAGGCATTGTAGCTCGAGCTAACGTGGGCTAACTGGCTAAAATCGGTAGTGTTTGTTCAGCTTCTTTGATTAAGAGAAGCTGTGATTGGCTGAAAATTTTAAGTTTAAACGCCTCTGTTGTTATGAAATAAAAATAAGGATATAATACTTTCACAAATTATCAGTTAATTTATTAAAAATACACAATAAATACAAATGATTGAGCATTTAATAATGCCTTATTAATGTGTTGAATTTGGAGCACCTTCGAGCTCCATTCACAGTGTTCAAGCTTTATTGCTCAGTTGTTTGGGATTCATATATTTTACCAAGAGAAGCTGAAGCCTCTGTTTGGGCTGTAAATGTGTTTGACTGCACATCTGGAAAGAAATAATCTTTTAATAAATAGGAGCCTCAAGCACTTGTGCATCTTCTTTACTATTTGATTTGACATTCTGTAAAAGTTTGAGAACCACCATCATCTTCTCAGTTTGCTCATCGAGGTGCTGAAATGGGCCAAGTCAGTGAAATCAAATTTTACGCCTGATTATTGATTATGCTTTAATCTGCCTGTAGCAATATAAACTTTTTTTCTGTGTGGCAACATAACTGTTTTAACACTTCCATTACGTCTTTGTTTTATCTTCACACTCCACCTTTTTTGTCATCTTTTTTTCACCTTGCTATTAATCTATTGTGGCCAAAGTAGACAATGTCTGGAGCCATGCAGACTAGTTCTCTCACCATACAGAGAGCCCTTATGATTCTCTCTGAGCCACAGGTCCTCTCCATAATACATTTTGTCCATATATTTCACCCAATCAATCCACTGCTGTAATGGGAGGCGTCTTTCACGCTGGTGGACAAAATGAATGGAAAAGCCTCCACACTATGTCTTGAAAAATGACACCGAAGTGCCAATGACTAACACCTTGACTCGTCTCCAACTGTTAATCTGAAGGAAGATGAACCTCAGCTGACCTTTCCCTTTCAGCTCTCAATAACAAAAAATAAATAACATTTATAAGTCTACATTAATATACCTTGTGACCCTCAAATCAATAATTTGTCAGCGTTAACTGACAAAGTTAACAGTAGCAACTGTAACTAAGCACAGCCGGTCTGGCAGGTTTCAGAAGAGCAAAAGTAGTCACATTAAAAAAATCATTTTCTCTTGGACTAATACATGTGAAAATATAAAAGTTGAAAATTACAAACAGTTATGCAAGTTAACCTGAGAAAGTAGACTGGAATTTTCAGACCTAAATTCACTGCATAAATATGTGTGGTCTGGCCACACTGTCAAGGTCTTTAAATAATCAGTATTGACCACCATATCACTGATTGTTCAGCCTTTCAGAGCGGCAGAGCAAACCTTAATATGAACAGGGTTTCTAGACCAGAATCACAGTGAAGGCTGAAGCTGTGACCAATAGTCTGGCAGGTCCAGGTCCTACCAAGCAGGCATGTGTCAAAATGAAATAGCAGTCTATTTTTACACATTTCCGTGTCATATTTGGGTAAAACTACGTCAACACTGCAAATGTTTCAAGATGCTGTGTCATCATTACAGATGTCGACCTTTTACTTATGGTCTTTTTGCACAGTATCATGTATGCTCAGTGTACATTAAAACCCCTTTAATAACAACATTTCTGCTTCATGTGAGTTCACTAGAAACGATAAAAAAAAAAAACTGAGTTGGTGTAACATCAGCAAGTTATTAGCAAGCTAGCTACACGGTATCAGCATGATGAAATCTGCCATTAACTGTTGTCATTTCATCCCACAAAATCAACAATGACCAGCCTGACATAAGAAGTAACGACAACTAACAAATTAAGAATAACTTTATAAACTTTTTGGCAGTAAATGAATCCCCAATTATAATTGTAAACTGCATTACATAAAGTGTGATAACAGAAACGTTGACGTGTGTAGCAACAGCAGCTTACCAGCGTGTCCATAAGAGGATCTGCTGTGCCGGTTGAAGAGGGTCAGACCATCGGGGCCCTCGGGGCCCTCATCTCCAAACAGACTGGAGTGATCAGCAGAGTCAAGAAAAGGCTGGAAAAGGGCGTCCAAAGAGTCAGATGATCCGTCCAGTGATCCTTCCGACCGATAGGAGCTGCAAGTGCTGTAACGTGATGACGAGCGGTACGACGAGGAGGATCTGCGGCTGGAGGATGACAGAGATGCCATAGCGGAGGATATGTAGAGGTCTTTCACAGGTTGAAAACACAGGCCAAGCCTCAGAAAACAAGTTCCCAAAACTACTGGCAAAATACAGTCGAAGACGTGGGTTACCAAAAAGCTATTAACCTCTCTCTCAGCATCCAGAGGTCTCTGCTGTGGGTTTATATACAGCGCCGGTGCACTGTGGGTCAGTGGAGCACAGTGGGGGCGATACTGTATTGCGTCCTTCCTTTAGCCATAAATGGCAATTTGTCAAACCACTGGGGCCAAGAATGTAACGGACAAAGTGATAAGCAGTGGAGACCCCTTCTTATTCACACACACACACACACACACACACACACACACACACACACACACACACACACTGCAGAGATAAGGCTGAAGGGGGCTCTTGGAGATGCCTCTGGTTTGTGGTCGGAAATAGAAAAGTGGTGTAGTTGTCAAGTCGTCTGTTAGACTGACCCTGCACCTCGTGCACAATGGGAACAACATCAATAATGCAAGAGACAAATGTCCATTAACAATCTTCTAACCTGCTAATGGAATAACAGATACACTTTAAAACACACATCTAAAATGCAGAGCGCTTCCTGACTGAACAGATTCAAGACACAAAAATCACAAAATGTGCAAAATGTTTTGCTGGCAACTGGTTAACCTTTATATTCCCTCTTTAAAAGCTTTAATTGTCGTGACATTTTCCTACTGACAACAGAATTGTTCTCCAAACAGTGCCACATATCAACGATGACATTCAAGACTGTCATATTAATACATTTTACATAATACGTTTTCTTGTGCGAGGTTGTGAGAAATGGCAGCCAGCTGCACGTCATTTTGCCCTCCAGGATAACGTAGCCTCACTTATAGCGGGGACACTTCATGTGTGAGCTATAAACCTGAAACAAGCCAGTTAATACAAGCAGCATACATCAACGTGACAGAGCCCAATTTGTGCTCTCAGGTGGAACACTTGTATCGGTCCTTGTGTAAAATATCATGCATTAATATATCTTCTGCAGTATATCTTTGAAAACCTTTTTAAGGCTTAAAAAACATCTTCACTCTATATGGTGTGACCTAAATAGAAACCGCAGGATAACAGAAAGGAGACAACATTTTAAAATGTAGAGACTCAGCTGTCTCCTTCAGCTCCTCGCAGTCAGCAGTAGAGGAGTTCATCTACTCAGCTCTCCTGCCAGAGGTCCACTGTCTCTGCTGGGAATAGTTTTAGTCTCTCATGGCACATTATGGTCTCTGGAGCCCAGAACACAGTGTCTCTCCTGACCGCTAGCAGATGGTGTATCTGCAGTTGAGCACTGTGGCTGAATTCAGAAGCAATCAAATGGTTAAATGGTGTTTAAAGTCAAAGCTTCAAAGAAGCTCCATTTTGTATTTTTGAGCGTTAATTAATGGATGTCGAACCAAGCGTGATTCTCCGAATTCCTCTGTGAGCACCCTGATCGAGACACTGTGTGGCAAATATCACTGCAGTTATTTAAATGCTGTGAGGGTGTTGCAACTGGCAGAAACTCTGGAAATGTAGCTGTTTGCACTGGAAACCTTTTTCTTGAATTATGCATTTATTCTTGCAGAATTTCTTCCAAATTCAATCTTAGATATAATGTAAAATGCAAGCCTGGGAATATCGGTCTGTCAACGTTTGGATGGATTTCCAAAATGCTCTGCAGATATTCATGATCTCCAGTCACCATCCAGTGAGACTATGGTTTATGACTAAAAAGCTTGTAGTGAGAAACCCAACTTTTTCACCTACAGGCCTACTTTGTGCTTATTTTTGTTTTTGTTTTTATTAGAGAGGCAGTTTCACAAGCCCCTGGCTCATGAAAAATGCATTGTACGAATTGTGTTGCAACATAGATTAGATCTACACAAGTCATTGTTCTGGCTGTAAGAGAAAAAGCCCAACAGGTCCTGCATATTTTATTAAAACTATATTTACTCACTTTTTTATTTAATTACAATATAAAAATGTGTATAAAAAGGCCTTCTTCTCAGGGGTAAAGCAAGGATAGCTTGCCAAAAGAGTTGGCTAAGTTCACATTCTGAACATGAAGCAACATTTACACTATTTAACCCTGGATCCATGCATGTCAAGTCAAAAAAATGTCATGTTGTCTAAAGTATAAAAAAATAAATCATGCAATTTATTTTCATACTTCCAAAATTTCCAGGTTCTAAAATTCCCAACACTTTCACATTTTTAACTTTTTTTTTTTTTTTCATATTTTGGGCTACATGCTGTAGTATGAATTTTTTTCCTATTTCGGACAACATGCTACAGTATGACTTTTTTTCCATATTTTGGACGACGTATGACTTTTTTCATATTTCGGACAAAATGTCTATGACTTTGCATTGTCGTCCAAAATGTGAAATTCCTAAGTTCCAGGTCCCCTATTGAACCCAGAAGCTCCTGATTGTGAGATGACAACGCTGGCTTGGAACTTCAACATTTTGATGCCTTTATTGCATTTTTGTCTGACTTATATGACTTATATGACTTATATAACTTTTAAACATGTTATGGAAGAGCGATCAACACACCGTTGATCGCTGGTGGTGGTTGGCATTGTTGCCTCCCAGTCAGAAGGTTCCAGGTTCAAGACTCACCCTGGAAAGAAAGACATTAACATCTTAGATGAAAAGCCACATCAAGGGCAAGAATCAAACCTAACATACAAATATGAAAAAGTTGTACTGTAGCATGTTGTCCAAAATATGATCAAATATGTCGTCAGAAATAACACAAAAAAAATCATACTTCTTTAATGTCGTCCAAAATGTGAAAAAAGTCATACTATAGCATGTCGTCCGAAATATATATAATATATATAAGTCATGCCATTTTCCAGACCTGACGTGCCTGGCTCCAGCTGGAATTGAACCAATGACCTTCCCCTTGAGAGGCACCAGCACAAACCACTGGAGCCGGATTTTGAATCAATTTTGGTTGCATTTGAATGAATATTTGTGGACGGTGGAGTTATTAGGTTGCAGTGAGCCAAAGATTTGTCACAATGCAGACCTTTTCCTGGGAGGATTGGTGGTGCAGTGGTTAGCACTGAATGCTGCTGAAATGGCAAAGTCAAGGCTTCAGAACATCAGATCACAAACCAACACGTCACTGTTGGTTGCCGCTTGCTACAGTCACTTTTCATAGGTAAACTCTGAAGCTTTGACTAAAGTAAAAAAGTATTAAAATCATACTGTTTTCAAGGCGTCATAACTCACAATATTGATATGAAATAACTAGAGCTCCATTTCCTGTGTTAATATTTAGGATTCAAACTGCCACAGACATCTTCAGGTTCAGATATAAAACTTCAAATATGAGGATTTATTTAAGTCTTGACCCAGATACCACTTGATATGCTCAGGCCCAAGTCTCCAAATCAGATTTTTCAGTCTGTGGTGGGGATCTGATCTTTTCATGGCTGCCTGAGCTGGAAAGATCAAATGTGTTTCCACCCTGTTTCCCAGCCTTGACAAGATGAGATTTGTACAACAAAGAAGTCTTTTGAGTGTGTAATTTTTTTCCTCGGTCCTGGCGCCAATAGCAACTGTATTTTTCTGGAATAAAAACAGATATAAAGACATCTGGATTGATTTTGTTCATCGTGTGTGCTGACATTGTGTGACATGCAGTATACACTTTATGTACAAATACTGATAGACTCTTTTTGCAACATTTTATTAAGTGTTTACATCATTAAAGTTAATCTGAGGCTGAGTGCTAATTTCCAGTCATACCTGAATTGTCTCTCTGGGATGGAAGTATGTCTAAGCCTGTTGACAGGGATGCAGTGGATACATTACACCAGAGGGAACCTCGTCCTCTGCCTGCAGCCCCGACAGTAAAAATGCTCCGGAGAAACGACACCTGCAACGTGAAGACAGTAAACATAGGTAAGAGTTCATTTTACTGAAAATGAGAGGGTAAGTGAGAGCGACAATCAGAGATCCCTCTCCCTGTGATTCTGAAGTCAGACTTGATATGAAACCAAGACGTGGCACTTTTGAAATAGAAGAGCTGGATCTTAGATGACGGCTGTTGTTTTTTTTAAAAGGAGGATCTGGTGGCGTCTAGGGAGCTTGTTATGATTTACCTGCCTCACCTTTTAATGTATTCTCACTGGTCTGAACAGTCATAGACTGTATGTGGACGAAGCTCCCAGGTCTGAAAAATGAGAACGATGCAGAAGTGCCTCAAGCTGCAATACCCCCAAGTGCCACTAGAGATTGGCTCCAAAAAGCCTCCAGCTCCAGATTCGCAGTGAACTTCTCTCATAAAATACAAAGTCAATAACTTTTTGTTATTAGTTAGTTATTTCAGTCAGTGTTGTTCGCTAAAGTCGCTCCTTCTTATTAGTTTTCTGTCCGTCCATCTGAAAAGAATCCCGCCATTAATTATAAAATCAACTTCAAAAAGTAGTGTTTTTGGGGGTGTGTCTGTTTGATTGACAGGCCTGTGGTGCAGGTTAGGGCTATCTGTGGGCGGGACGTAGTATCGCCGGGTTTGCAATCAGATCAGTCAGATCCCCCGCTAGCTCCTCCCCCCAGCTCGTCCAAATATGGTCACTTCCGGCTCCAAACCGCTCTGAACTGGCAAGATGGCACCGGACAAAATCGAACTCGAGGTTTCATAATGAACATTCACAAACCAACAGGTGACGTCAATGTTGGTTGCCGCTTGTTTACAATCCATGGTCCATCACGTAATAGACATCAGTTTATTAACTTCACAAATAATCTCTAAATATGCTGGTTTTCTGTCTGTAAACTGATTCATAAACATGAATTCGAATACAACTTAACGTAATATAGTGCAATAAATTATGAATATGGCTCAAACATTCATATAGAACCATTCAGTAGAGTGA
Source organism: Embiotoca jacksoni (assembly GCF_022577435.1). Lineage (NCBI taxonomy): Eukaryota > Metazoa > Chordata > Actinopteri > Embiotocidae > Embiotoca > Embiotoca jacksoni. Next base: position 2,240,585 of record NW_027185274.1, read on the forward strand.
CATAGTGGTTGTATATTTAAACGCTGTGGGCTTTTTACCCCCCTTCCAGAGATTGGGTTCAGTCTGACAGACACTGGATGAAGACTAGTTATCATTTGGGCCGTTAGTCTCACATGAAGCCAAAATGCCAAAACTCATGAGGGCTGTAATTGTTGTTGGTCGGGAAGCTGGGAAGCGTTGAGTCTCATTTTCATGCTCATGTGTTGCCTTTAGCTCTCCGTTCCAAACCGTTTATTCATCGGACACAAACTCAAGCAGGCGACTTACTTCTATTATGAACCACTCAACCTTATGTCGACATTAACATCTAACCCAGGCTTTTCTCGTGTTTTTCATTCCTTGGCTCTTATTTCGTTGGAGTTCCTAATCAAGGAGCATCTTTCTTACACTCCAACAAACAGAATCTTTGTGTCTTCGTGGTCCAACGACCCAAATCTCGACAGTGATGTGCACCAGTGTTAGTTTGGGCCCCGTCATGCTCTGCTCTGATATTTCTCTCCTCTCTCTCTCTCCTGACTCACCAAATGGATTAGCCAGCTCCCCGGGGGCCCATGATGTCATGGAAAAATGAAATACTTACTGCTGCAGGATCGCTAAGACCGGCTTGACTCTGTGCGGTTTCTCTCTGACAACTGTCCTTTGCCCTGCTAATAACTTAATAACGATGATGCCGTCATGTCAGGGAGCTAATTGCAACAAGGTTTATGGTGTGTGTCCACGGTGAATGGGCAGGAGTAAATGATGTTGAAAGAGATGAGTGTAACAGTTCATTATCTAATCATGACCATAAAACACTTCTGCGTATCCGCTGAGATTAATGGACAACTCTGCTTTGACTTGAAAAAGAAATAACCACATCACACCGGATTTGTATTTTTTGCAAAGAACAATAACAATATTTTATTAACTCAAAATAATATCAGATGCAGCAAACAAAGATATATTTATTTTCAAATCCGAGGTGGCAATATTCAAATAACTACATTCAGCCAAAAGAGGAAGAAAAGAGGGGGAAAAAAGAGGATTGAGCTTCAGAGGGAGGAGAAGGTTGAGTGTGTGTGTGTGTTTGACTGATGCGTTGTATGTATGGATGGAGATGGGACGGTACATTCATTTTGGGTCATCTGTTTCCTCAGCCTGTTAGTTCATGGTGTCTTTGTCTCTGCTGGGTGAGTTGTATGGCTTTGCTCTCTGAACTCTCACACCTTCTGTACTCTCAGTCTCCTTTCATTCTGTCTGTGTGTGTGTGTGTGTGTGTGTGTGTGTGTGTGTGTGTGTGTGTGTGTGTGTGTGTGTGTGTGTGTGTGTGTGTGTGTGTGTGTGTGTGTGTGTGTGTGTGAACCCAACCCCCCCTCCCGAGGATTGTGGGACCTTTTAATTAAGACAGTGGAGATCTAATGTGGGTTAAACGCAGACCATCTCTGTCTGGGAAGTTTACACTCTCTATATTCAGGTCCCGCAGCAGTTTTCTCGCCCTCAGTCTTTCAGTCTCTCAGTCTCTCAGTCTCTCGGTCTCCCAGTCGTGCATTTGCTGTTTTTTTCCAAATATCCGCTGCTGGGGGCCCCCAGGTGTGGAGGGGGGGAGTGGTCCCCGGGACCCTCCAGTTCTGTTCTAAAATGGTAAGTAGGGTATAGATTGACAGGGACGCCACTGACGACTGAATATTCATACGCCCTCCTGCCTTGATACGGTCCGACAGATGTTTTGATGACTTTTTATAGCACTGGGTTCTCCCGCCACTATCACACACACACACGCACACGCACACGCACACACACACACACACACACACACACACACACACACACACACACACACACACACACACACACACACACACACACACACACACACAATCTGGGGCACTTCTCTCTGATAAGTATCCAATGTCAGCGCTTGCCCAAAGCAACAAACTAAAATACACTGACCAGATACACACACACACACACACACACACACACACACACACACTCACATAAAATGGACCATGTCTGTGTGACTCAAGGACAGCGGGGTGTTCTTCTGTTATTGGACCACAAACTGTTAATTACTTCCCAACAGAGGCGCGTACGAAAAACAAACACACAAACAAAAACATAAAAATGTGAGGAGTTTTCTGGGACAACTAACCTCAAAAGATGTCACTTAGAAAAAAGCTTGTGGCTGTGAGGGGGGGGGGGGGCAGAAGAGGGAAGTGGGAGGGAGTGCAGATGGAGTGAAGGGGAAAAAGGGTAACAAAAAAAACCCCAGACAGACAGGAGAGCTATACACATCTCCTGATCACCAGGAGGTTTTATAATCGCAGGCTAATTGCCTGTCAGCAAAGGTAGCTCTCAGATGTCCTCTTAGTTATGTAATGACCCCCCTGCTAGGAGAGATGGAGGGAGAGAGAAAGAGGTGGTGGCAGAGGGAAGGAAAAGGACGGAGACAAAGACGGGGTGGGAGGAGATTAGAGGACGGTGAGGAGGCAGGAAATGACGGGACAGCGATGGAAGGATGGAGAGGGGACACATTCATCAGGCTGTCTGTGTGTGTGTCAGCGGGGAAATCTTCTACTTCTACTCTTATGAGGACAAAATGTTCTCATAAAGATAGAGAGATGAGGACGTCCACGATAGTGACACCTCTATGAGGGGAGTAAAGGAGGAGATTCAGGAGGAGGTCGAGGCAAAGGGTCATGAACGAGTGGCGTCACGGTCCTCACAAGTATAATAACAGTACAAACACACTCATGTGGATGTGAGAGAGAGAAGACAGCTGGCTGAATGAAAAACACATCACACCAAGGTGCCCGCCTTCTCTCACACACACACACACACACACACACACACACACACACACACACACACACACACACACACACACACACACACACACACACACACACACTGCCCGGGGACGCTCGGATAGATAGACAGAACAAAAACATGCACAGTGGTGGACAAAGTGAGGTGATAAATAGAAGAAGAGGAGGGGGGGGGGGGGGGGGGTCAGGGAACAATGGAGCGCTCGCATCACCGCGCCCGGACAAAAGCACAACCTCGCCTCGCCAGCATCGCCCGGCTTTTTAATGTCAACCAAAAGGACAATGACGCAAATCGGCCCGCTGCAACCTCTGGGAGGAAACTCGCAGGAGGTGCAACAGGAAACGCTGCACCTCCACTCAAACTGACGGAGGTAGCAGTTCACTATGCTCTCCCTCGTTTGAAAAGCGGAGGAGAGGAAGGAAACCAAACTACGGCCCGAGTGAAATCATGGAGGATGTGATGATGATGATGATGACGATGATGATGACAATGATGATGATGATACAACTTGGGAGGTCAAAGGTGACGAATGAAAGGCACAGCTTCGATGGATCCCCCTGAGTTGTCGCTGTCTTTTCCGACTCTCCTCACTGGGACTCCTTGTTCCATTCATGCAGTTTTTTTTTTTAGTTCAGACGTTTTAATAATATCATTTCTTATTTTTTGCTTAAAAATTCCTCAACATTTTACACACTGTGAGCTGCTTTATTTATTTTTATTATTTTTTTTAATCTCCAGCACCAGTAAAAGTTTGACCTCCAACACAAGCTCAGCTACATCCGACTCTGTTTTAAAGGGAATCGCTGCGTTGGAGGGGTTCTGGAATGGATATACGGCGCAAGCTTGAGGCGCTTGCTGACATCTTGCATTAAAGCTGCACACACACACACACAGTCACAAAACGCAGCTCGGCAAAACACAGAGACTCACACATTGAGGCTTTTCAAAACAGTCGAACAACGTGAAAGAGGGGAGGTGGGGACTAAATCTGTGCTTTAATTATTTGTAGAAAATAACTCCGCACACCAGGTTCTTACACACACACACAAGCACAGAGGTGGAGGATGAGAGATGAGTGGTGTTGTGCCTGCGAGATGCGTTGATGCTCTGGTCCGATGGGATTTCCTGAGTTGTATGAATGACAGTCCCTCTGGGAGAAGCTCAACAGGGCTCCTCATGTCTCCATGGAGATGGGAGACTCTGTAGGTGTCACATAAACATGCCCTTTTTTGCAAGCATCATAGAAAAGAAGGGAAAGTATAGAAGAAAAGGCAAAGCTGTTCAAGAGTCAGTATGAGAGGAAAGAAAATAAAATAAATAAAAACAAAAACAGGATCTCTTCGTGAGGATCAGGACAAATGGCAATAACAAATCACAGTATCCTCTTTTGAAATAAAAAATTAAATAAAAACTTTTTTGTTCACATTTGTATTGTTATTTTTTTTCCCAGTAGACTATATCACACAGTGATAACAAAGAAAAGGAGAAAATCTACAGCCACGTTAGCTTCGTGCAAAAAACCACATACACTGGCACGCCGCATAGGCAAAGAGATCAAAGCAAGACAACGCATACAAAAATATAGAAAATCTCCGATGCAACTTATCTCTTCACAGAAAAAACACATGTTTTTCTGTCTTTTCAACCTGCGTCGCTTCCTGCCAAACACCGAAGGGTCGCTTCAGGAACATTCTGTTTGTTTGTGGTTGTCGCTGCTGCTGCTGCTTGTGAGTGTTTTTTTTTTTTAAAGACAACCAAAGTTCGTATGTGTTCCACGCAGGAATCCACAGAACCCCCCGAAAATATCCAGTAGCTATAGTCCATCATTATGGCAGATGTCCATCATAATGATGCTCGGAATAATATGAACAACAACATGTTTGAGTGATAGAAAACTAGTACGATAAAAGCATATAATTTCTGTCATATCCTTTGTGACAAGTCTTTTTTAAACTTTGTTATTTTTAAAATACATACTATGTCCTGTCACTCTGAAGACATTCCAGCATTTGCTCATAATTGGTAGTGACAGGGTTAAATAGTTTGGCATACTCAGCAAGCCATGCCCAAAAAGGATGCTATTTAGTCTCTTGCAAAGGAGGGAGGGAGGAGGCGGGGACAGGGGTGGGGGGGGAAGTGTGTGTGTGTGTGGGGGGGGGGGGGGGGGGGTAAGGGCAGGTCCCAGGATGCAGTGTCAACCTGCCCTCCCGGGGGGAGACGCTGGGGAGATGGGCAGGGGGTTATACAGAACAGCTGAGATTACAAATCGTGCTCAAGACCGGGTCAGCCCATTCATTTCAGCACTTGCAAAAACACATGCAAAGATAAGTCAGAGTTTTGGACTCTCAGTCATTCTTGTCTGCCTGGTGGCGGCGTCTGTTTGCTTCGCAGGTAACGACAGAGCCGAAAACCGTGAGCGTCATACCCACAAGTCAGCCGCTGGACCGCCGGAGCGGGTCCAGCTTCTCACTGTTTTCACACGGATACAAAAGATTGTTTGGACGCCTTCAAAGAAAATGACACGTGGAATGAGGACAAAGCAAGTAAGAGGTGGAGAGGAGGAGATGAAATGCTGCAAGTAAGGCAAAGACGGATGATTCCTACATCAGTCCGAGGGGGGAAAAGAAAACAAAAAAACATGCTGAGAGGGTTAAACTGTTCAGACGTCATGAAGGAGCGGGGAGTCCTCGCACAGATAAAGAGAGTTCTCCGAAGAGTGTGGAGGGAACACTGACAGGAGAGGAGTCATTGGTTGTTTGGCTCTACTGCCCTGTCTTCCTCCTCCTCCTCCTCCTCCTGTTCATCCTCCTCATCCAGGGAGACGACCCCGGAGGAGGCCACGTCGGACACCCTCCTGCGCGGGTCATAGTCGGGCGGGTACTCCACCCCGTTGCCCTCCGCCTCCACCGGGCACACGGTGCCCTCGTAGTCCTTACAGGGCGTGTCGTCGTCCGAGCCGGGCGACAGGTACGTCTCGGAGTAAGACATGGAGTAGCAAGGCGAGTCCTGACCCCCGCAGGGCCTGATGCCCCGCCCCGCCCCGCCCAGGCTGTGGAAGCCGCAGTCCCCCCCGCCGAGCCCGCTCTGCCCCACCCTCTGAAGGCGGGCCAGCAGCAGCTCCTCCCCTCCGTGCAGCGCCGACAGGATCTTGGCGGCGAGCTCGGCGACGTTGCTGTGGGAGTGGGTGCCGCGGTGGCCGCCCAGGTCTCGCAGCAGCGGGTGCTGCTCGTCCAAGCTGCAGAGGCTAGAGCACAGGGTGTCCGGGGAGCCCGCCGTCGGGGAGGGCTCTCCGCTGCCCCCTCCCTCTCCACCTCCGCCCCCGCTCTCGCAGCAGAGCCCTCGCAGGCCCAGGTGTTGGCAAAGCTGGCTGTGGATCAGGTCCTTCAAGTACGGAGGATAAGATGGCACATCTAGACGGAATGACACAGACTGTGAGTATGAAGTCCTGAAGGAAGAAGAGCGATGATAGGAAAGGAAATATGCGAAGAAACTATCATATATTTTGCAGCTAATATTCATTATTTACATCTCTTTCAAAGGTACCTGGTGGAAACTTACACCAGTCGTGCCGCTGTATAGCAGTGTTGACACTTTCCATGCAAACACGGATGTAAACAATAACATACAGTATATATTAAGCAAGCATTGTACACAGTGCAGATTTTACATTTACAAAAACCTGCTTTACCAATAATAAAACAGATGTTTCATCATTCAAAGTGTTTGTTAAGCCTCAAATATGCCCAAACTGCATTTTACTAAACATAACTCATGTAAAGTTAACTCCACAGAGTTCCTTTGACAGACATAATTTTTGCTCTGGCTTCAAAGTGGGAAGCCAAACTCATTTATATCACAGCACATTAGGTTGGATTTTGTTTCAGTTTCTCACAAATATTGAAAGAAAAATGAGTGTGTTCAAATATTGAAGTACTAAGTATAAATTTAAAGACAGGCACACACAGCAGTGACTAACAAAGCCCACACATAATGTGGTCTTTAGAAGAACTATGTGAATGAAAAGTATTAAAAAGTCCACTGCACTATAAGGGTGTGAAAAATACCTGAAAAGGAAAATGAACGATGAGAAATAAGGATTTAAAATATTAAACATAAAGAAGGAGGTGTGTTGTCCATCACCAGAAAAACGACTGAAGCATTGACGGTCAGCATCTATGGGACAGTGAAGAAGTAGGTTTTACAATATCACTGACTCAGATTACATTTGATGGAGAGTCGATTAACGTCACACACACAGGTTGGTGTGTGTGAAACTCCATTTACTATGTGGCCTTTGCCAGAAGGGAAGAAACCAGCGATGAATGTATGAAGATGGAGATGACAACGAATCTGAATGTTATTAGCTGCAGCGCAGGTTTTACTGGCTGTTCTGTGTAATCAAGATGAAAGCTGCGGTACGTCTACACGAGCGCACCCAGCCGGGGTCAAACACACACTGTGTATTTATAACCCGCTCACACACCATCCTCCCGCAGACACTGTCTCTGCAGCAAAGGAAATGATATTAAACTTGCAGGAGGGATATCATATTGCAGCGAGGAACAAAAAAAAAAAAAAAAAAATGTCAGGAGAGGATGAAAACTAGGGCACTGGGACAATGAAAGATACAGAGAGAGGGAGAGGAGGGAGAGATGGATGAGGAAGGTGTGTAATGGGGTATTAGGAAGGAAGGGGACAATATGAAGCAAGTAAATGTGATTGTGTGTGTGTGTGTGTGTGTGTGTGTGTGTGTGTGTGTGTGTGTGCGGTTTTACCTGTGCTCTGTGTGGGGGGCTCGTTGGCAGGCAGGAAGTCTTCGTCATATGAGTCATCGTTGGACTCGTCTCCGTCCACAGAGGACCAGGCCCTCAGCTTAGCCTCCGCGATGGCGAACTGCTCTGCCACACCTGCAGACACACACACACACACACACACACACACACACATATGAGCGGCACATGTACACAAGCAGCTGGGCGGTTGGCATGGTAACAAGAAGGCATCGGGAGACGTTGTGGCTCCGCGTCATGCCGCTGTTTTTTGATTGGCGGGTGAACAAAGTCTGTTTTCTTTGACATCACAGAAAATAAATGGCCCGCTCAGCATTTGAGAATCAGTATTTACCGTTTGAATGTGCATGATTGTAAATTATGGTCTTTAGATTAAAGTCTGTGGGTTCAAATCTACTCTACTTCTGTTTGAGTGAACATGTGAGACCATCGAATACACTCTGAAACAGACTGAAAGTAACTCATTTCTTGGAGTTGATCTTTTAATCCTTTAGTGAACGACTTCCAAGATTGAAATTCAACTTTGTTTAAATGTGAACTCTTTCTCTGTGTTAACAGTCAACACTGGTACTATGTATTATGAGACACTTATGGAGATTTCAACACAATAAATAGGTTTTAAATGGAAATGACTACAAAATTACAACATATTTGTCATAAATTGATATTTAATAAACATGTGCAGTGTGTGTAACAATGAATTTTGCATGAATACTTCACCTGTGTGTAGCAAGTTACCAGCTGACCAATGACTGAGTGCGACTGTGACATGTATATATATCACGTTCCTACCTTGATTGTTTTAAATTATATCCCCCTTTTATGTCTTCATTGAAATGTTCCAAAAATGGCATGTTTTACCAAAAGTAAATATCATTTCTGCCCATCACTTAGATTTAATTTGTTCCCTTTATTCTCAAAAGTTACAAAGAAATAACTATTGCATGCTGGGAAATACAGCAACAAAGCTGTACAGTAAACACCAGAAGAAGTGTTGAATCATCTTCCTCAACGCCACCAGCGAATGAACACTGAAATATTACTCTGAACACAAGCTGTAGTTTTACCAAAATATAGTCACCAAATCTCGTCACTGTTTTATTTAACAGAATATTTCACTCCAGAAATTTCAATGTACCTCTCAAAATGCCAAATCAGAAGTCATCTGAAGGCACTTTAGGTCAGACACTGAGTATTTAACCTGCCTCACAACTATACAGCTGGTTTAAAATGTTGACGTGATACGAGAATTGGGAGTCGGCCATATAATACCATTCACAATTTTTAATATGACAAATAAAATTCATATCATGATAATGGTAAAACCCCGATTTTTTTTTTACATCATGACGTTCCACTGTGACGAACTGTAATGGCATGATGCTCTGTTACAGATGCTCATGCTGACATATAAAACTTATTTCCTTGCTATTTTATGTTATGAACTAATCACGAAATAGTTTTCAGTATTTTGTTATTTATTTATATCGTCATACTCTGAAATATCGAGATATTATCTTAGGGCCACGTCGCCCACCTCTCATGACAGAGTAGTGTGTTTTTTCACTCACTATCTTCAGCTGAATACGAACATCAGCTCCAAGGAGCACATTAACCTGAGAACAGCCAAAGTTTCCATTTCAGTCGTTAAAGAATTAGTTTTAATTAGTTACTACTCATCTAATCTGACGGTGCTGAAGGCTGTCTTTTGACTGGTGGCCGTGTCAGTCGACTCGTTGCTTATAAAAAAAGATTGAGGAAGGATAAAAGGTTCGATAAGAGATTCATGAATGTCATGTAACATCTATTACAGCCTCAAAAGTCAACATCTTTCTGATACAGAGTCACGATATTCTTTACAAAAACAGGATTAACTGCAAAAATGAAATAAAACTAAAAATGTTGCAGTCATAATCTTAGAAAAAGTGGGTTGATTATATGTGTGTCTGTATTCTTGTAGTGGTTGTTTGTCCAGTAATTTTAACCCCCAATCTAATCCTCATATTTCTAAAGTTACAAACAATTAAACCTGTGACATCCATGCACATGTAAATCACACGAATGCAAAGCCGCAGAGGACATCAGTGTTTGTCTGAGGTGACTCAGCAAGAGCCTGAATCAGTAAACCACAAGGTCTGAGTGACCAATCACCTCCAATCATCATCAGTAGCCGGCCAATCACACACCAAGGCTCCCCCCCTCTCTTTTCCTCTTTATCTCCCCCTGCTCGCCCTCGTCCTCTTCCCCTCGATCCATCTGCTTTATATTCGTCCCCGTTCTCCTTCATGTCCTGCCTTTCTTCCAGTCGTCTCTCTTGATAAAACGCTCTATCGACTCACCTGACTCTCCTCATTCCTGCCGTTCCCTGTTCTCTCCCCCTGCAATCTTTCAGCCTTCTCGCTTTGATTTCTCCTTCTCTGTGTGTCTCTCTGACTCTCTCTGGTCAATGCTCAGTATTCGTGCTTTGTCTCCCACCGAGCGAGATCGATGCTCTCATTCATCTTCCACTGTAGCTGAGCCCTGAACTCTCCTCACAAAACACCAGCACATCCTCCGGCAAACCAAATCACACCGGGCTGCTCTTTAGTTTCTTTGAAAGCCTTTTTTCAATTCCTTCAACAGAGGAAAGGAAGAGGGATTCCACCTGCATACATAGTTTTTATGTCGCCAACCTACACAGCACACAAAACGGTCTGAAATGGAGATAAAGAGACAGTATACACACACAGATACACACACACACACACACACACACACAAACACACACACACACACACACACACACACACACACACACACACACACACACACACACACACACATCCTTTTTCTTTTGAAGTTGTGACGCGAAAATCATACCCAGCAACAAGTAGGAAGCGGCCTACTTTAATACAGACCACTACTATTCATTTTTTTTATACCAATATTATGGTATTAAATTACGGTAATATCAAACGAAAAACCCAAATTTTGTGTGTGCATATTGTCACATATCAATAAAGAGTGGTTGCTCGGTAACAACCAATTATGTTAAAAAATGTGCTCATGATGAAGGTCTGAAACCTTCGCTACGCTCCGACTGTGACTTCACTACTTTATCTGTCTGTAAACATGCTGATAGTTTGGATGAACTGTAACAGGCCGTCGTCTCTGTGAACGAGCCCTGAACATTTTAAATCTGTCGTTGGCAGTCTCATTCGGTCGTCACACATTTTCAGTTGATAAGAAGGCAACAGTAACATGCAGATGAATATCTGCAACGCTCGCTGAAAACCTTCATCAACCGTTCTGTGAACTCTTTGGAGTGGTGGAAACAAGCTGGAGACACAACACAGACATGTCATCACTGATCACTGGTTATAAAACAGTTACTCTGTTCACATCCAGCAGACACGACCAGTTTTAGCATTCAGCATATCGACGGCTTGACTTCAGTGCCAGTTCCTGACCGAAAGAAAATGATATCACACATTACGATACAAGTCTTCAGTTTGGAGGAGGAAAGTGTAATCCAGTTTACAATTTAGAGATGTTCTTCACAATTTAGAGGAGTCTCCAGTTCCAGGTTACTGCAGCACAACAGAAGGATGTGCGGCCGAAGAATGAGTAAAAGAAGAGTGAAAATAAGGCGTTGTAGTGTGTAAGAGTGAACCAGGTGGTGACTGAGGGGTTTCATCGATGTAGCCGGGCCCCCCGAGCAGAGCCTCTGTACGGGAAACGCTGCGGCTCACTGATGGCGATGAGGTTTGCTTCTGTGTAAACGTAGCAAAAGTTATGTATTTTATGAAGACGTCTCAGAGACGGATTTAATGTTGGTAGCGAAGTTTGGTTCGGAGGTGGTTTTCAATCGGAAAAAGCAATTTGGTCGGTGCAATAAAAGTATCAGTTTAAAACTATTTTATCTGGCTCTTTGGCTGCTAAATGTTTCCGTATGTTCAGCAGCCAGACGCTACACTTGTCTGGTGCTGGGTGCTGGGTAGGTGTTGGACAGTGGCCTTCAGCTTTGTCACTGAAAATCTGGCTGTCGCAGCTGAAAACGAGTCGATTATGATGACTGATCAATGGAAGAGTGAACCAAAACGCTAAAACTGTGTGCGATTAAACCAAAACACAGATGTTTAAAAAGCTTCAGAGAGGATCTGCAAAGTCAGGACATAATTCCCTGTGATCACATTATATATGTGATCATTTGATTAAATAAATGTTAAATAAAGTCACTCTAAGAAAAACAGATGCGGCTCGGCATGATGTCTTCGTCAACGTTTCACAGTGTCTCACTGGTGCAGCGCTGCATTGGTGGATTCTGACGTTAAACACACAATAACATAAACCTGGTCAGGTCACACACTTCTGCTACACTACAAACACACACACACAGAAAGCTAGGTCTCTCTTTGTCGATCAAGGCTGTTTCATACAGTATGGAGAGACACTGCGGGATTAACTTCAAAGAGTGTGCGTGTGCGCGTGCGTGTGTGCGTGTGTGTGTGTGTGTGTGTGTGTGTGTGTGTGTGTGTGTGTGTGAACAGGACAACCCCACTTGCACTCTCAATTCTCAGGATGCCTCCTACACACACACACACACACACACACACACACACACACACACACACACACAAACACACACAGAACTATTCAATATATATAATATAAAACGGTGTGTTCTAGTGTAACTATCTTGAATCCACACCTTCGCACACCAAATGCTCGCTTCACACCTTCGCACGTGCTCGCTTTATGTATTAACACGCTCGCTGACATTCACACAGCTTCCAGTCACCCACAGTGACTCCATCGACAGGCTACAAGGAGAAACTCGACAAAAATAAACGGAGTCAGCACAACTGGCAGCTCCCTGATGAGGTGGACGTACACTGATGACGCGAGCTGTAGAGACAAGGAGGAGCGTAATGTACAGTAACGTCGCTCCAACCAACTCCATCAACTTCACTACATTAACGTATTACACTGAAGAAGATCTGAAAGTCTCTACACACTGTTTTTGTGTCATTAACAAAGAAGCAGTTCAGAATGAATCACTGTATGACAAGCTGCAAGCGTTGCTGTTTATAACCCCGTATAAAAACGTTTGATGAATATAATACATGCTTTTACTTTTGATCAATGAGTTTCTTTAAAAATCATTACAGAAGCACACAATGCCAAAAAAAACAAAAAAAAAATTAAAAAAAAACAGAGTTTGAGTGGAGAGGAGACGTGCTGTAAATAGTTGCACATTAAAGAGGAAAGAAAAAAAGAAAGCAGAGGAGAGGAGGCACGGAGGAAAATCGCTCAGTCACGGCGGCACTCGCCAGGAGCAAAACCTTACTGTGCAAATTAACCTTGAGAGTCTGCATTGCAGGGAGCGAGCGAGAGAGTGGAGGGAGAGACGGCAGGAGGAACGGGCTGGAAAAGACAGGAAGAGAGGAAATACAGAGGACAGAGAGGGACATTCAGAGAGGGGACAGCGTGGATAGGTTAATGGGGCTGGAGTGGATGAAAGAAAAGTCACAGATGAGGTGAGTCAGTAAAAGATGGAGGAGACAGATGAGCTCTCTGAGAGGAACGAACCATCTATAACGTGGACAAGAAGAGTTAGAGCTGATAAATACTAACATGTGGTCTGTGTCCGGGTGTCTTATCAGAGTCATGACATCTGACCCTCACTGCATTTACACGTGGTGTTAATAAGTTTCTCTCACCGTCTCACTTTTGTCTGCACTGTGATTAAATCTCAATATTCAAAGTCGACCTGGTTGAATCTGAATAAACAAGTCAGCCAATGAGACTGTATGGGCACAGTGTCCTCTTGGTATCTGGTCTGAGAAAATAACCCTGATGATGTCATCGTGAGGCTGAAATCCTGAATTGCAAACAGTTAAATTAATTTAAAAAAAAACATCTATGCATTTACCAGGCATTTAAAATGCTATCAAACTGCATTATGGGAAGTGTCCAGTGTTTTAATCCATCTTTCCAACTTCATCGGTAACTCCCTGGTTAACTATGTGCCTTCAGAAACACTGAGATCATCTGCTGCTGGTTTATTGGAGGTTATTGGAAAATTGGGGATTCAGCTTTTGTCAATTCTGCTCCAAAACCGTGGAACAAACTACCTGTTAGATATCAGGGAAGCTAGCTCACGTAATACTTTCAAAACATCTCTTCACTTTAGCATTTAACGAGCTGCTCCTGAAGCTCTCTTGCACTTCCTGCACTTTAAAATGCATATTGCCTTATTCTATATTTTAACTCGATTCTATTTTAATAATGTTTTGTCTTGTGTTTTATTCTACACATTTGATCTGTTCTTGTGCTTTTTATTTATTTTCTATATTTTTAAATGTTCCTTTATATCTGTTTTTAAGTGAAACACTGCATGTGATATTCTTGCTGTAAAGCTCTTTGAGCAGCATTTCTTGTATAAAAGGTTCTATACAAATAAAGATTATTATTACTACTGCTACTCTCCCCGTGTTCACCTGAATCTGTTTGAAACTATTTCCAAAGCTGGTATTTAACACTAAACTGTTGTTGTATTTGCAACATTAACGTTACTCAATGAACACACAAAACTCTCATGACATACATATTGTACTCATGTGCTCCATTTTACCACAGGTTTAACTTTTTGTTATGATGACTTCTTCTTCTTCTATCATCATAACTTATCATAACGTTTGGCCCGGGTGTGTGGCGTGAAGTTCAGCATGAAGGGTTCTCCTGTAATATTTATATAATAAACACAATATCTCACCAGCAGCAAAGCGTGCCTCCTGTTCTCCCTCGGTGAGGTCGGAGTAAGAGTTGAAGTCTGACTCAAGGGCTGCTGGAGAGTCTATGGGCTTGCACCAGCCTTTCCACTCTATTAGGTGGGCTACTCTGCCCTGCGCCATGGCTGTAGGCTTGGTCACATGGTCCTTCACTACCTGGGAAATACCTGCAGGGAAAATATCAGGGGTTATGCTACAACACGATGCATTTTTCAACGTGCGCATTTAAGTTCCTTGAAGTTGTGAAACGCTGCACTCACCATGCAGGGAGGATCGCGCTAACGCAGCAATCTCTTGAATGGTGAGAGCTCTTCTGGATTTTGGTAACATTTCAATGGTGTCATCAACATTCACCTGCAACGACAAGGAAAGAAGTGTGACTCAAACGTTGTACAGTAGCACAGCATGAATGTGAGCCGGTTCTGAACACATCTTGCTGTGACTCACAGGAAAACCCAGTGCTGCCTTTTGATGGAAAAGAGACTCCTGTATTCAAAGTGCTTCAGCGACTTCAAGGCCTTGAAAACTCAAGGATTTTCTCTTGACACACCAATCAGTGTTTTAATGAGTCACAAGCGCTACGCCAGCAACACACACGTGCATGTATGTGCATGCAGACATGCACTTTTATCAACTGCTGCTGAGGAGGAATTTCTGCAGCTGCTCGTAAGCAGGTTATGTTTAAATTATGTAACGTAGCGTTCAATTGCATGTTAAATGTTTGCATAATATGGTTTCAGATACTGGATGCAGGCTGTAGCCGCACGTTACCTATAGCGGTTTGTTAAATTAGCCTGCTGGCTAATTAGTGCACTAACGGTTTACTCATGTAACTTGAGATGACTCTTTTCCAGCTATAGCTCACTTTTTTTTTTGCTGTATGGCTGCACACAAACCAGCAGGAAAGAGGAGTGTGTGTCTATTTTTGACTTATAGATTGCTTAACATTTACACACCATCCACACACAGCCGTTACCTGAGTGGGCCTCTCGGGTGGCAGCAGATGAGACTGTCCGGAGATTTTTGATCCACTGCTAATTCAGTCAGTTTCATATATATATATATATATATAGGTCATTTCCTTGCAGTGAATTAAGAGAAGCAGACAGAAGACAAAAGATTGACCCCCTCCTCTCCTGTCCTCCATCAAATCTGTCTGCTCTGTAAAGTCAACCCACAGAGGGAGTATCAGGTGTTGACAAGTTCCTTTGTTTATAACTCTTTTTATAGTCCTACCTGTACTCACGTGGGAAACGGGCACGTCAACAGCAAAGGCCACATGCCGAGCTGACGCTGCCGTGTTGTTACTCAATATGGGTCAACACACTTGGCTGACTGAGCAATTTGATAACGGTTATGGGCAGACGTGTGTGTCTCAACAGGTACAGACTGTCCACTGTGTCTGACGCTCGAGTTTCAGTGGCTTTCATCTGGAGGAACAGCTCTGAATGACTCGACTCACCATAATAACTGAAGCATTAGTTAACATAATGAGCATTTGGATAGTTGAGTTCCTTTCTCCCTGTTTCCTCTCTGTTCATTAATGAGACACCACTCGACGCGGGCCACACTTGATGGGAAGCGAATAAGACTCGCCGATGAAGTCAGATCATCCCAGAAGCATCGCCCTGACCTTGTCCTGTCAATTCCGCTTAACAGCAACAAGATACCAGCCTGAATAACAAACAAACAACAACAAAAATGATCTGTTCGAAGGGGCCGTGCAGAAGCGGAGGGGGATCCCGGGCCTGTGATCGTATCATCTGCTGCCGCGATGCGTGATAATCCTCTTGTGCCGCGGAGCAGCTCACAGATCAGAGGGAGGATAATCTGGAGGAGACGTAACACGTACCCTCGAGGAGCGTAAGAACGATATATTGCGTTGGTCTTTAATTAAAAATCAGATGTCTGCCAGTTAATGTCGTCCACCTACGGCTGAAAAGGTTTTATTTGTTTTCGAATCGTTGCCCTGGTACATCATTTCAGAGTGGAGTGGGAGGATTTCATATACGTTCAGGGAGCTCCAAAACGCCTGTCTCGCCTTACCTAAAGCCTCTTAACATGATTTCATTGTCCTTTTTTTTCCAGGGCAGTGGCCCGTGATGACATGACAGAGACATTTCTACCCCAACGAGAATATTTCTGAGGTTTGGAGGCACAGACCGGTCGAATTTCAGCAATACATTGAGCATTTAAAAAGTGACTGCCACTGACTGCCGACTCTGCTCCTCCATTGATCCCCTCCCCCCTCCCCCACTGATCCTCCCCTCCCTCCCCCATTAATCCCCCCCTCCCCCACTGCCTTACTGAACAGCAGAGTGAACAAATGAGGAAGACATGAGGCGTGCTCAGAGCAGACAGACACAGTGCTTCAGTTAGACTGCTGTGCTTTGCCTTTTCTTCCACCACATGCACTTTTAAATACACCAATCATCATCAGACCCGCAGGGTAAAAAAAAAAAAAAACACACACATGCACTCATCATGTCTGGAAGCTGTAAATCTTCATTGTCCAGTGAACGTAGGCAGTAGAGATGCTGTCATTATGCTGCCTTAGGTTCACCTTTGGCTTCTAAATCGTTGCTTCTACAACGCATGACAGAAACACAACAGATTCTTCGACATCGGGCGAGTGATATGAAACTGCCCTGACGAGTGTCTTCCTATCTGCATCAGCTGGAAGCCTGCACAGACACAACGGCACACTCCAAGGTTTTATGTATTTATTGGTGTTGTGGATGTATTTCAAAGAAAGCATCGCTGTTGGGATTTGTTTGTAAATTTGGATTTTAGATTCCAAAGTGGCTTATCTATTTCAAACCTTTGATTTGGCTGAGCAAAAGAAAACCCTTTTTGTAACACAACAAAACAGGTTAACTAAGAAGCTTGGCAGAGAAACATTTATATTTATTACTCTATTTCAGGAGATAATTAAGGTACATCACAGCAGAAATCTAATTTGGCCCATCGAGTCAAATGCCCTTTTCTTGTTTACCTAAAGTCCCCTACAAAACACAGGTGCTCCTTTTTGAGCAGCTCATTCGTCTGACACACAGAATCATGATACAAAATTATAAGAGACGGCAAAACACGGAGGGTTTCAGTGGAACTGGTGTGATATCCGCTTCCCCTTGTGGAAAAAAAACCTGCACCTCCTGCACCTCCTTCTCCTCCTTCATCATGCCACATTCCTGCCTTTCTGTCTGTTTCCCTCCTTTTTCACCCTCTCATGGTCTCTTAACTTTTCCACAATAGGAACATTTCTATGGCAACCAGTTGCCGTGGAACAATTCGTCCCGGTATGACCGCGTGCCTGATACACTGATGATGTCACACACTCCAACCCAGTGCCACAGCAGCCGGATGAAGAACTCTCAAACGTGTCTCCCTGCTTTCTTTTTTGGTAAAAGCTGCTGCTAACAGGAGCTTCAGAGACGAAGCTTTACATATTCATAGCCAAGCATTAAATAGATTAATGTCAACATAAAGCAGAAATTTCAATTGTTGCTTCAGTACACCTTCAACAAGAGAACACAGACCTGAAATATAGCTGCTGTGAGCTTTTCGTGGGTCCCTGAGATGTAAAGCATTGTAAAAGAGATGTGGTGAGCTCAGCAGTCCAGCCAACCTTTCTCTCCCAGTGCTCCGTGTTCAATAACAAACCTGCCCATGAAGAGCGAGAGGCTGCATTTCATAATGGATCACTTAGGCGCTGCTAATCACCGCCTGGCTGGCTTACTGCGACACATCACATTCACACCCAGATGGTGTGCACTGATAAAAGAGGCAAGGTGGATTCATCATGCTCATTAACATCACCACCATCATCATCATCAACTCTGAGCCAATTATAAGCATAACTTCGACCATTACGTAGTTCTTTGTATCGTAGTAGAACCTTTCTGTGGGGCTGTAAAGAGTTCAGAAAGGTTCCCTTCAAGCATCAGGATAAAATGGATCTATTTCCTACACTCACAAAACTGGGGGCTTTTGAGGGTTATGACATTTTTGTAGCAAGCATTGTCCAATTTAAAAAGTCCTCCTTTTTTTTTCTTTTTCTTTAATGTGTGTCTGCTACAGCAAGATATCTCTGAGATCTCTGGTGTTTCCAAGGAGCAGCCGTCCTGTGAGTTAACTGGTAAGAAATTCTCATAAAAACATGTAAAGGCTCACATGTTGTCCTACAGGCCTGTGAATTAAAATAAACCTTCAGGAAGGATACTGCAAAGCTGAGTCGATCCAGTCAGGCTGACGTGGACTGACAGTGCAGTCAGTGTGGTTCTCTTGTCCGAAGGAGAGCGGTATTACACAACTCTGAGATCCCAAAATTAAAAATGAATTGCTAATTACTGGGAATGGCTTGTAAATAACGAGAAACCAAGTGGCTAACATTAAGGAAAACTTAAATAAAGAAAGAAGCCAGGCTTTAAACACACATTACAGACTTGGATGGCTTGATTAATATGGTAATTATTAAACTAGGAAGGGTTGAGAAAATAATTTTCTGGTTCATGTGGCGAATTACAGAGACTGCCATCTATGATTAGGCATATCTGGTAGGTGACCGAGTATAGGTTATAATACACCCGGTTAGCTGGAGCCTTCTCAAATCATGTGAGGTCATATACTTTACAGTTAGCCTATTGGATGTGAAGCTTCTAATACAGTAGATACCTAAAACAATAGTACAGTTAACATGTTGTCT
Source organism: Embiotoca jacksoni (assembly GCF_022577435.1). Lineage (NCBI taxonomy): Eukaryota > Metazoa > Chordata > Actinopteri > Embiotocidae > Embiotoca > Embiotoca jacksoni. Next base: position 2,259,661 of record NW_027185274.1, read on the forward strand.
ATTACAATGGAAATTAAAATACTTTTTAGCCTAATAATGATAGTAATAATGGTAATAATGGCACTGCATTAGTTTCCCATGAGGTCAGGTATCATGTAATCTTTCTTTGCACCTTTAAACCGCAACATCCTGACAATCTACAACTGTATTGATGGATTGTTTTCTTGTATTTTTCTTTACTTTTGCCCTTACTGCATAATAAAGGCCATGGGGTATAAAGGACACATGTATTTTTCCATTAAAAGCATTACATTTGTTCTTCGTTGCTGAAGTTAAGGGCCCTTGGAGCTGTTTCCCTTCCGACCAAGAAAGTAAACGAAGAAATCCCTGATGTCAATAAATCGCTTTAACAGCAGACATTTGAACTTGTCACACTAGTGAAAGCACAAGTGTATTAATGATGGCTGCATTCCAATTAGTGGAAATCCAATTGTGGTGCAAGCTAGTTCACAGTCATTTCTTACTGTGGCCACTTAATAGAACTAAGCCATCATTAAGGCCCCCTGTGCTGAACAAGATAAAATGTCTGTTGTGAAAAAGATCAATTAACACTTTTATTATCGGAAACTGCTACGTGCTAAACTAAAAACTTTTGAATCGAATTAAGCGCAAAAAAAGTGTGTTTTCTTGAGTGGCGCCTACATGCTCCTAGAATTTAAAGTGAGGTTTGCTTAGTTTACAAAACAACTGTAGCTTAAGTTTTAATGGCAGAGGTCGGCTATAACCTGTAGCTCAGTCTCTCCAATGCACGAGATGTCAGTGGAGCTTCAAGGCGGTTTTACAAAACCAGACTAAGCTGGAAGTATTTTCTTTTCTTTTCTTTTTCAAAAAAAAAAAAGAGAGAATAAAGGGCACCTCGCTGAAGTCCAGTGCGCCCAAAGGTGCTGTCAGTATCAGTCTGCGTGCCAAGCAGGTCCGCGTGTTTCCCAAAAGCGCGAGGTCGGACAGGGAGCTTGCAGCGCTCCAGTCCACGCGCAACGAACCGTCGACCGCCACTGTCAGGAGGAAGAAAGCCACGTGAAGATTACAGCAAATGAACAGTCGTAAAACTCATAGCAGCTCCGCACCGCATAGCTGAGTAAATAAAGAAATAAATGGTGAATGTAACATTATGACAACAACGCTTCCACTTCAATGTGTCAATAAAATGTTATTGTACATAATGTTTTCAAATAGCCCGGAGCAAGAATGACCAACTATGAGTTTTAGGGACTAAGCTAACCTTACGTGCTGCAATCACCATGCCAACCCATGCCTCCACGAGGACCCCGGGGCAGCCACTGAGGGACGATGATCATATAAGGCAATGTAATAATACCGTATCTCACTGCAGTTTCCCCCAAAGAAAACCAACAAATAAAACATTATATAATAGCGTACAAAAACAGTTTATGCCCGAAATAAACTGATGTGTACCGGCCAATTCCTAAATATCTTGTAAAAAGATGCAGTACATGGGCTGCACATACAAACAAGAGGGGGGGCTTTTGGAGGCAACTGTGAAGCAAAGAGTCAAAAAGCATCTGATCAGAAAAAGAAATCAACGGGATGTTGTTTAAGATTTAATTATAAATACGTAGAACTTAAAAAGCGTGTTTAGGCTTGTACCACGCACTTTCAGGAAGTGCTTCTTTACGGAGCACCCCTTTATGTAATGTGTGGCACAAGTCTAAGTGTTGGGCTCCTTTATTGAAGCGTATTCTGTAGAGTACTACATGTAGTGAGATAGCATGGGCGGCGGGTGTGGAGGTTTACTTCCATGCACTTTAAAGCCATGCCATGTCATGCAGGTATACGACTCTGGCACTTTGATATTTTATGAAGTTGGACCTGCTTTGTCGGTGGGAAAGAAGCAGTGTAACACATTTAATAAAAGCACAGAATAAGGGATGTGCCTGTGATGGCATTACGCAATTCTGTTTTACCTCCCTGTTGTTTAACACACACACTGCTCTGACAGGAACAGGCCACGTCATCAACACAACCAAACAAGAGGAACGCGCTGCAAGACCGGCACGTAAACGTATGCTCACAATAAGTTACAGGGTAAGTTGAACATTTCCGTCAGCCGGCCTCGTCATGTTCTGACAAGTTCGGGGACACGACGGATCAAACGTACTTGTATGAACCTGCTCCTGCGGACGGAGCCCCGAGAGCAGCGGGCAGCATTACATTTCAGCACCTGGACAGCTCCCGTCCACCACACACTGACTGCCTGTCCGCTCCTCCGCGGACACGCGCACGCACGCGCTCCCTCCCGTGCTCGCCACTCTTCAAATCAGATTTGCAAAACGAGATTAAGAGGTGGGCCTCTAAATGTCAGTACCTGGCTCCTCTTTCCAGCCCTCCACTGCGGGGAGACGTTTCTGGTTACTGTCGGTGAAAAGAACAACTCGCTCGATTAGTCGCAAGCACACCCATCTCAAATATTGAGGCCAATATCAAGACCAATCACCCCCCACCCCCCCTCAACCCCCTCCCTCGGGTCAAAGACTTGCCGTTTGGCGCCCTGAGCTCAAGTTGCCCACCAGCAGAATTCAATATGTGCCGTTTAATTGGGTGTGATGAGATCAGATACCCGGGGTGTATTGTCTCTGTGAATCGAGGCCACCTCCGTCAATGAAAGTATTGTTCAGACGAGTGAAAGATGCGCACGTGCTGTGCAGAGCCTCTTCGATTGATTTCCAGAACGTGACAGTCATTTGAGCCCGGAACGTGCAGGCAGTGAAACCCCGCTGTTTGCCTCGACCCGGGGGGGGGGGGGGGATATTACGGGGACACGTCAGTAGATAATTATCAGCAAATGTCCGCATTTTGGCACGAATCTCCGCAGCCTGAGCAGAGGCGAGAAGCGGTCGACCGAGTGCAGACAGATCAAGGATGCAGTTTGAGTGACATGGCTGCAGATCAAAATGAAACCAACACATGTAACGGGATTGATAGGAGTCTGAATGAAATACGTGAGGCCGTAATGAGCTTGATCATACCAACCGGTCACCCGTTTCACTTGGAGACTGAAACTTGTGGCGGCTTTCCTGAGGGCCTCCATCTGTGCCCAATTTGCTCGACGACGTGTTTTTTTTTTTTAAATCTTAATTAATCTCCTTCCCTTTGACTCTGATCTATCTAAAACGCAGCCGCGGAAGCAGCGTCTCCTCTCCCCCTCAAAGCAAATTAGAACTGCAGTCTCGGTTGTTTTTTTTATTTGTCTGTGCTTGTAGGTCTCGCTGGCACTTCCATCCACTCTCCTGCTCTCTCTGTAGTCCCCGTTGTCGTGGAAACTGCAGACGGAGAGACCTCGGCATCTCTCTCGTGTCTTTCGGGCTCTCTGAGAGCTATGGGCGAATCAACACAATTATGTCAAGACCAGGAGCGTTAGTGATCTATACCGGCTAGATATGAGAGCCGAGCAGGTGGCTGCTGTTGACCTGCAGGCTGAAAGACACTCGTGTTAAATGCGCGGAGACGCTGTGTGCCGCGCAAAGTCGCTTTAAGTGGGGTTTATGGGACTAGGGCATGTCTTTACGCACTCCGCGACAAGGAGATTGGGACGAGGCGCCATAATCACCAAGTGACTGGAGCGACAGATTACACCACCAATTAGAGGTGGGTGGTGTACGAGCATGGCGGATAAATCACAGTTTAAAAAGGTTGCGTTTAACATTTACACCGTCAGGGGAATAAAACCACGTCTGTTTGTGTGAGATGGGTGGATGTGGGTCGGGTTTGATTTATGGAGGCTATACGGAGGAGCCCCAGTCAGATTAAATAACAGAGGGGGGGGGGGGGGCGATCTGGGGGAGACACGCGTCGGAGGTCGGGGTGGCACAAAGGACTGGGCCCTCGGCGACATTTAGTCGCCGGCCGAGCGGATGGGAGACACGTACAGCAAAGGTGTAAACAACCGTGAGGGCAAATAGACGCGGTGGCAACAGGGAGCCTGTTTCTTGGCAACAAGCAAATGATCCATTGCTGCATGTGCGTGTGCCCAGAAGGACTGATCCCTGAGTCTTTCTAAATAAAGATCTGCGACTGCGAACCAACCTGTGTTTTGTAATCGGAGATTTGTTTTCATTAAATTAAACAATCAGGTATGTACCTTGAGATTTCCGTGCGGTCGCGTGAGCAAAAAGGTGTCCTACCTTGCAACTAAACTGGGTCAGCGCGGTCAGAACCATCGTGTCTGGATGAGACTTCACGTCACAGATCTTACAGCCGTTTAATAGCGCATCCCTCAATGGTGTCAAGAGCACCTCTGTCTTCGCTGCCTCTGACTGGCGTGCTCGCCAAAAAAAAAGCTTCTTGCAACTCTCGTAGCATCGCGATGTTTAGGCTGCAGATACCAGCCCCTCAACTCTTACCGACCACCCCGCTAAAACGCACCCCCTCTTTCTCTCTGCACACATACACACCGTTCACCCTCTAATAGACTGAAAGTGTTTAAATTCCATCCATTTAAAGCGGTATATAAGGCGCCTTATTCATATGCATATGACTCAGCAGCGCTATCATATGTCTCGCGTCTCGGGCACAGCATGCTGTGCACTACAAGCACCTAGAATCTACTCCTCTGCACCCGCGAAAGGCTGCAGCAAAACAAATGCGTAAAAGGAGAGAAAAAAAAAAATCAGGCTTCCTCCAGCGTGCTTTTAAAACAATCAAACATTTCTTACCAACAGGCGCTTTGGAGCTGATACAGCCCATTTTCGCAGCTGCATGTAGAGCCTTTTAGGAGCGCAATCTATCAATTTTCTCTGCCTAATTTCCTTGTGTAAGAGACGCCGAGCGTACCTCACTGATCGAAAGCCTCTGTCACTCTCCTCATCTACGGAGGCTCCGCTGGGTTCCGGTACGAGGCGGCAGTGCGCTGCTGTGCTCAGACCGCCGGAGTGACGCCGAGGGCGTGGGGGAGTCCGGACATCACTTCTGCTCCGTGTTTTCTGTTTCTTCTGTGTTTCTCACTTGCTTCAATCCCATACATACAAAGTCTCTTTTTTTTTTTTTTTTTTTTTTTTTTTTTTTTTTTTTGCAGCTTTGTTGTTTTTATTTGTTTGTAGCAGGTTTGATGAGTTCTATACGTTACGGGTCGCAGGGTCGTATCCTGCTGTTCAGCACCACGGTGGATGGACAGCGCTCCTCTGTTCCGACGGCGGGAGTATGGGTTTCTGTCCCAGCCTTGGTAGTTGCAGAGAGTTGGGGTTTCCCCTCTGTGTCACAGCCAGTCAAGCCCACACCACTCTATCAGCGCGGATCTCCGGTCCCTGTGCGCCCTGCGTGCGCTTTTGCCGTACGTTCCGGTCAGAGTGACCCATTGGAGTCAGACACATTCGTACAAAAATCCCACGCTTAACTGCTTATATACAGCCACGAGCGAGTTTCCGCCTCCTTGGACTGTTTTGTCCTGCTAGGTAGGAGCGGAACGAGATGTGATTGGCTGGTGTCACCTTACATACCGGGCAACATGAGGGGGAGGGAGGAATTAGCGGTGCGCGCATAGGAGGAGCAAGTTGTCCACTAAGGATAGCATTTCTCCTCATATATGTACCAGCTGATGTGACAAATGAGGACCATGCTGCATATTTCAACAGGTCTAAAAGGGAGCAAAGCAGAGTTGATGACAGCCTGGCAAGGCGTATGATGTAAACAAATATATATATATATATATATATATATATATATATATATATATATATATATATATATATATATATATATATATATATATATAAAGGAGTGAAACAAACCCACTGGTGCATGAGGTGAGATATTAATTCATTTTTTTCCTGTCGAGAACAATCTAACAGTCCCGAGGAGAAAAGGTCGTGTTGGACCTATAAATGCCCAGAGGCTTTATAGGTTACATGCTATTGCGCAGTGAAGCAATAAAGGAACCATCCAATTATGGCAGCAAAAGCACGTGTGAGCAAAGTGACATTTCTCACACGCAGCCAGACACGTTTCAAAAAAACATGCTTCGCTCATGCATGTTAAATCACAGTGATGCATTACAGCACACAATGCACGAGATGAGGGCGCGTGACTGAAAGAAGAAAGGCCTATTGTAAGGCCTATTTGTATGCCTAGTTGCAGGTTGCCACTGAAGCATCTTCATTCTCGTCTCTCTTAACGCCCACCAGGACTCTAAACTTAGGCCCGCGGAGCTGCTGACCCACGAGGCCGCCTCTCCACTGCGCCTATTATCTCTTATGGAGAACAGATCCGTCCGGGGTCCTCTGAGTGGTCTTTTCAATTCATCCCCCACAATAGGACAGTGTAACAGCCTCTGAATGGGTGCTCAGTGGGTGCTCGGTTACACTGAAAGACACTAAGAACGGAATTACCCACCTGTACCTGCAAAAAAATAATGATGTCTTATTTAATCTGAACCTATTTTAAAGAAGAAAAATATGAACCACATGTGCAGGGTGCTGAAAACCAGTAGGTATCTGGACCAGTTTTCCTTCTGTGCGCCTCTGGAAAACAAATATTAGAGTGCTGTAATTAATTTCATGTCTTGCAAGTTACAATACTCCGCCCACAAGTTGCCCCCCCCCCCCCCCCCCAAAAAAAAAAATGTAATTACGCATGTTGCAATTTAGTGGTCATTAGTGTCTCCTGTTCATTGCATGCATACGTTTAGAGGAAAATAGACCGACGCGTTTGCCGTTGTTAGACCAGTTCAAGTTGTACAGTTGTACAACTGGTCGCGAAAAGAGAATTTGGATCGACGCACCAGCGGCCATTGTTTGTGCGTAACGGCGCGCGAAGCAGTTTGAGGGGCGGAGGTGGAGGGAGAAACTAAATCCACGTATGCCAGGTGTTTTCCCACTGTGAGTTCCATCATAAACATATTGTGGCTCACCATCGTAAACTACATTTGGAGAGTGAATGAGAGAGATAATAATGACTGTATGTGCAGCATGTGTTACTTTGCTCATCACAGTCAACACGTGGGAGGACTGTCATTAGTCACACGGTTCGGCACATTGTTTGTCTTTTCATGTGTTGTGATTTTACAGTTTGAACCGTTGAACACTGTTAATCTCCTGCAGCTACTCTTCTGCTGCAGTGCGCACTCAACGCTCATTTCATAACACACCAAAGTTGCGGCAAATCCAGACCTTTATCCAACAGGCTGATCAGCCCTGCCTGTCCGGGGCACACGCGGCTATGTATCTGGTGCTCTAGCGCCACCCAAAGGACGGCTGGAAGCATGCAGCCAGCTGTGGGAGCCACAGGAGAGCGGAGAGCCTGTTGCGCAGTAGAGTATGAGACTGCAGAGCTGAGCAGGGGGAAGGGGACATGAGGAGGTGTCCTTACCAGAGCCTCAGGATACGGTGTGTTTAGGCTTAACCATTTCCAGGCATTCTGCTCCTATGAAACACAAAATGAAAAGGTTACTAAAAAAAAAAAAAAAAAAAAAACATATAAGAAATAAGCAGCATATGACAGAACTATTAATATATGCCCCCTCTTATTTCCAAATATGCTCTGTAATGTGTGAAAAAAAAACCTACAAGCACAAATACAGTAAATACATCATTTTGATATTGAAATGGAAAATACAAGGAAAGCTAGGGTGCCACTCTTGTTATGATTACTGTGGAAGAAAATGCTGGGAATAGCTATTTATAATTATTACTTTTAATACTCATAATTAGGGGCATCATAGAGTGTGTGTGTGTGGGGGGGGATGCACTGAGCCCAGTGAAGGACAGCCCTTGAAAAGCCTGGGATATAGGCAATATTATGTGGAGAAAGAAGGGATGAAATGTTCAGACATAAAGTCACAGATTGCTGCAACTTGTTTAAATATGCTATGAACAGTTCATTAATCTAATATTGAAAAATAATATTTCTAAAGATGCGTGACAGCCATGGATTGAGAAGAAGAGGGCCCACAGGGACTGCTTATCTTGGGCTAAATCCCTCCTCATAATATCTGAAGTTATTTAGCAATAAAAGCAGCAAAAACTCAATTTCTCTTCTCCGAAAAGCAGAAGAAAGCTTTTTTCAAGGAATCAGTTCTCAATTTTCCCTGATGTATGATCAAAAGCATTTCAGCCATCCACCTTTAGAAAACATGTGTCCGAGGAATATTTCCAGTCTGTTCAAAGGAGAGATCTGCTGTGCTGTGATCAGCCTGAGGAAGGATTGGACAGCTGCCCCCCCAACCCCACCTCCTCCTCCTCCCCCGGCTGAGAAATGTGCCCGTCCTCCTCTTCAGAGAGCCCAGAACTTGAGGCCGGTGATGAAACAGAAGCTTCCTGCCAGCAGACCAGACAGGCCTTCACCACTGGTTCCAGAGCATCAGGCTCGTGGGGCTGCAGATGAGAAGGAGATCTTGATAAAAACGCTCGGCAGATTCAGATTCTCGCAAAGGGAGAATGAGGACAAGGCGGCATTGCGGATCTGCCCGGCTGAGCAGCAGGGAGCAACGGAGAGACAGATGATGACCCGGGCTGAGAACCAGCTGGAGAGCCCCCGGTCTCCAGCGGCGAGAGGAGATAGTCCTGTTCCCTCAGGGCTTTGAAAGAGAACCGTGGGCCGCGGAGGAGAAGCAGAAATAAACGTGGGCCCGAAGCAGGGGATCTACGATGGACAGGAGTTTCAATCTGGAGCAGGAGACTGAGAAGAAGAAGCCATGTATGGAAAAAAAAAACCCACCTGGAAACAACCATTCAAACATCGTTTCCACAGTTAGAGTTAAATACATTTTAAAAACATGATTTAAATCTGAATATCAGTTCAGCTTTATAATACCAAACACTCTCATTGTCCCCAAGTACAACTACAGTGTGTGCCAGGTTAGCTTAGTTTAGCATAAAGCACAGAAACAGGTAGCCTGTCTCTGTCCAAAGGTTAAAGATAAAACTCGAGTTGTTTAAAAGATTAAATTAATTCAATATAATGTGCTAATTATTTGGCTTTAGAGGTGCTGGTAGGTGGACATAGCCATTCTGACACTTTTTTCCACTCTTTATGCCAAGCTGAGCTCACCATGTGGTACCGATCCCCTTACTAATGCTCAGCAAGGAAGCCATATTTCATAAAATACTGAACTATTCCTTTTAATATTTTTTTTTTAAATAAAAAAACAACAAAAAAAAGTCAGTGCTTGTCAAGCCGGTAGGTTTATTATTGTTCTTGGAAATTGGAGATAAACAATGTCATGATAAGGTCCGGCTAACTTGTGCCCTTCCTCAGTGCTTTCAGTGTTTGGTTACATGATAACAGGTGATTATATTTGCATCACAAAATCTCTCATGAACTGAACCGAGCAGCTGGAAATGCTGAAGAAGACCGTGAGATGTGGTCAAAATATCTGGCAACAGTCTTTGGACCTTTTGTTTAAAATTGTGTTCAGTTTCACTGTCAGGTCAGTTTCAAGCTTTGGCTGATCTGAGCGACTGCTGGAAACTGATAGTTTTGTAATGAAATGATGAAACTTCCTTTATAATTCTTTTCTTCAGATACAGAATAAGAGAGTAATGAAATCATAGACCGTGTGTATAACTGTCCCTCTTCACCACGTCCTCCCGGTCCATTAACATGACCTCAGCACAAGACAAAAGACAGAACAGCCCGTCTTTCATCTCTCAATCTGTTGAGCGTCCCTCCACCATATGATCTATGAACGACTTCTCCATGAGTGTGTGTAAAAGATGAGAGCGGGCCTATCATCTGAAACTAAAATGATGGCCTCCGGCTACTCTAAATGAGCACAAGGAGAGTCAAAATCAGCTTTAACAAACTCCAAACCCCAACAGATGTCCAAAATAATTACCACAATCTGTCAGCCAAAGACAAAAATAGATGATCTTTAAATATTTTGCATTATTAATGGCCTGCTGTAGTAATGTCATCAAACTAAGCCGCCCCGAACCTCAATTAGCGCTGCGGATATTGGAAGAGAGGATCAAAGGAACGAGTCATTTTTAGATCTCGTACCACTGGTTAGAAAATGATTAGGTTTATGAACTGAGATCTCCCGTCCAGTATCAGCATCCTGTGTTGTATTTTTTGTGGCAAACATAGAAAGGTTTCATGATACAGATATAGATTTACAGGCTGTTTTTGAAAACAGGCCCTTTAGATGTTCAGCTGAACTCAATCTGCAGCCAGACAAGAACCTGGAGAAGCTCGGCAACAGATCGTGTGGCCCTCAAAGACACCTGATCTTCATGGAGGAAGAGACAGAAGACACCAGACAGCCTGAATCTACAGAGGAATTATGGAAAGTTCTCCAAGATGTTGGAAAAACGTTCCTGCCAAGTAGTTGAAAAACGATGTGCAAGTTAATTGGTGAATAAAAACTAATTATGGCTTTTAGTCGCGAACACTTTTGCATATGTAGAATATTGTTGGATGTAATACAGGAGTATACATTTGTTTTAAAGTATTGTGTCTTAGAGTAGGGTCATTTTTTGAGTCATAAATAATATGATGAGAGGATTGAGAACACTCTCATGTATGCAGATGAAGCTATAGCATTAATGTTGGAAACAAGCAGTAAAGGCCGGTATCGCTGATTATTGAGTTGTATGTTGTTCTTATCTTCACTCAAAAAGTCATCTGACTCTCAGCAAGGAAACCACTAACCATACCCAAAATGATTTATTTTAATTATAATTATGCTGCCCATTACATTAGTATCTTTAAAGATGTGAAACTTAAAGCAGAAAATCCGTTTGTTGTTGAAGCTTGTGCTTGTCACTGTTTAAATGTAACCACGTAGCTTCACATTTGGATTGTTCAAGATGAACATAAAGATTTTGTTCCTTTACGGTTCAGGAAGTCTGGTAAACATGGCTGCTTTCTTCATATTGAAAATGTGCATCTTTTTACCTGCTGTTTACGTCCCGACTCACAACATTCATTTGGCAGTATGTGCTCAGGTTCTGATCCTTGTTTCTGATTGGTTCTCCTGTTTGAATTCACACCTCCGCTTGTCTGCCAATTAAATCAACGTGTACTGCTCCAAGCAACAACACCAAAACGACTACACATGTCAGATAAGATGAAGAGATATTTAAAAGAGTCATTCAGGAACCGGTGTAAAAACCTGTGAGCAGCACTCAGCCCTGTTGATAGTTCATCATCACTCAGCATGAGTCCACCTGAATGTAGACCTGTTTTGAGGTTCTGGGAACATTTGTCCTTCAATGAAGTCAGTTGTGATCTACAGACTTTGTGATTTTATTTGGTGTTTTAAAATCTAAACATTTCAATTTGAATTTAACTTATACTAAAGAACTGTAATAGTTCTGTTGGGCAACGCAGTATCACAACACAATGTGAAATAGACACGCCGATCCACTACAGCAAAACGTGAAATAGCCACGCGTTGCACGGGTATGTGCGTGAAAGTTACACGATTTCCTTTAGTGGACACAAATGATACCTACTGCATGTGTAGAGCCATGTGATTTACAGGAAAATGAAACGTATAGCTAAAACACGTGGTTGGGGTTAGGGTACACAAAATGGTTGGTCTTGGGGAAAGAAAACATGGTTTTGGAAAGAACATGCTCGGGGTTAGGGAAAAATATAAACATGTTAGGAAACAAATAACAACTCAACAAAAATGTTGTCATTTCCTGGATTTGACCCCCCATCGTACCGCATGACAGTCTGTGACTGATGTCACCCCTCCTACCTCCTAAAAGTGCCAAAAAATGTCTTTTGTTGCCTCTGTTGCAGGACCTGTCACATGATCCCACCTCATAACATTTACTTGCGTGTAAGTTTCACGCTTTTAAAATATGTAAATTTCACACCCTGACAGCCCAAAACGTGGCAACTTCAAGTTTTGTTGGGAGGTTTACACACCGACTAGTTTACATTTATTTTTTTAAGTTTAAAACATTTGTCAGAAGTGTAATCAAATACAATTAGTTGCATTACTTTGATGAAGTTTTTATTTTTTTTTTTATTTTTTTTTTTTTATAATTACATTACTTACTACATCTTCAACAGGGTAACTAGTAATCTGTAATATGAAATAAGTGACAAACCAACACTCTAACCCAGGACTGCTTTATTGGTATAAAACAGGGATTCAGTAAAATGCCAAGATAAAGACAAGATTAATTTCCAATCTTTAGGTGTTTTTTTAATACAATGACAAGTTCCTGTCTTGAGCAGACTGAGATTCAGCTCCTGACTTTGGTGAAGAGACTTTGCTAGCAGCAAGACAATCCTGGTACAAGAAGACACACTGGCACACATCTGATGTACTGAATGCTTTTAGGCAATGTCCACAGCTCTGTGACGCTGACCTCTGGCTGTGGACTCACATCAGTCACATCAAGGGCTCCCTGAGGAAAAAGGGATCTTACATGAGCACCGTGAGGGCCAGGAGCACACTGAGGAGGCTACTGAGCAAAACCACCGACGCACGAAGCGGCCCGGCCCCGTTCCCGTCAGCCGTGAAGGTGGTGTGAGCCGCAGGTGGAGCGATCTGCCTCTGGCAGTGCCTCAGGTCGCCGCCCACGCAGGCGGCGTAGGCCATGGCGTGGGCGATGTAGTTCTGCTCCTGGACTCCCTGGAAGAGGTGGGCCATGGGTCCGCGGGCCAGCACCGCCACGTCCTCTCCGCTGTGGGTGGTGGACTTTAACGGGACGGCAGCGAACTGCACGTAGTCTTTAGTTTCTGAAAACGACACAGAAATGTGAGAAAGGGGTTCCCACGCATGGACTGGTTTTAATAAATACTTTTATATTAACAATGAAGCATTTCCAGTTTTTTTTGTCCTTAAATTCACTCCAGATCTTTCGGTCCGTGATAGTCTCGTCATATAAACAAAGAGATAATGAGTGTGTCTTACTGGTGGTGACATTGCGGAGGTCGGGGCGCTTTCCGTTAATGATTTTGTGTCCGGGCCCGTTGCCGTACATCAGCGTGGTGTAAGGTTTCATGTCCGTGGCCCACAGTGGAGACTTACCTGGAAAAACATTATGTTTGATTTAACATCCTTTTTTTTTTTTTCCTTCACGTTGCTTCTTTCCACCATAAAGTGCCTCACACACACACACACACACACACACACACACACACACACACACACACACACACACACACACACACACACACACACACGGATTTCTGGATCCCAAGGGTGCTGCTGGAGGTCTAGAGCTTGTTGAGTATCTCGGTGTTTCTCTCCAGATGAGCCGTTAGCCCGGTGAGGCTCCCACACTGATGAAGAGCGCAGTTTCACAAGCACACTAATCACTGCTGCACCGCTGGGAGGAGGAAGAGGAGGAGGGTAAAATAAGGATAGGACAGGAAAGAGGGAGTAGAAAGGGGGGAGCAGCAAGACATAACCATGGCTTAATCAATACAGGCTTTGAAGACTGATGGTGACATATTTGTGTATTTAGACCTGACAAGATAGTCAAAGCCTGCAGGCAACAGGTGGATGGACATTATATTGGTAGTGATGAGTAATCTGTATTAAAAACACTTCGCAGTTCATTACAAAATAATACTACAACTCCTTTTACTGCAGTATCGGCTTTGTTACCTCATCTTTTAGTCTTCTTTTAGTCCCCCACGAACACTAATAGTGGACCTTCTTCTCTTGTCCTCCTGTCCTCCATCGATACAGTATATTTGTATGTTAGCCCGTCTATTCGAAGTAATTAAACTGCAGTGTTTGGACTGCAACCTCAAGCGTTACTAAATTCTTGGTAACTGACCCACCAGCTAAATGTGTAATACAACCATGAGTTGGGGTGACCAGGTGTCCCACATTATGAGGGACTGCACAGCATTTTTATCCCCTGTCCTGTGATCCACATGTTGAGACAATGTCCTACTTTTTTGATTGCTCTCCTTTCCAAAATGTGGACAAAGATGTTCCCACGGAAACCAAAGACGATGCCAGACGGATCAGTAAACAGCAGCTGATGTAACTCACGTTTACCACACTGCAGCACTGACACTCATTCAGGTCAGCAGACCGGGTAGGAAGCTGGCACCACAAACAAAATTTATATATATATATATATATGTCCCACATTGTCCCACACGAACATTGTCTTTGCCCCACATTCGGTCTAAAGGGACCTGGTCACCCTACCATCAGTCCACTGGAGGACACGGTGTCAGTGTCAATTAGGCGTGAAAAGTACATGCATGACTGACCAGGGTGGAAGACAGAAGTCATGTGATGAAGTCCGATAAAGTTTTGGATTTTGGATGGAACGAACACAATCGCAGGACTTTCACCCGGGAGTCCAAACGCTCGAGTCCGTCAAGGCGAACGTCGATTTCTTTTAGGTAACCTACGTCAATTAAATACATAATACATTTAACTCATGTATGTTACGTATCTTATGTGGCATCTGTAACATTATATAAAATTAATTATAAACCATGTGGCTTTTGGTGCCTAAATCTAAAGCAATTTACTTTTCTCACCTCCGTTAAGCAAAACATGACAGTGACACGGTGTCCTCTAGTGGACGGATGGGTGTATTACATGCTTTTGATGTGAGACCTGGTTGGTCAGAAGACATTTTAAGGGCAGCTTCAACAATAACACATACAAATCTAAAATTTTGGAACAAACATACATTTTTTTTTTTTTTTTTTATCTGTAGGTTTTAAGCATAGGTGGCGCTATAAAGAGGCTACTGGCCAAAAACTGTCTCTGAAATATTTCAGGAATTAAAAAAATAACCAACAAAATCATGATTTGTTTGTGCAGCATACTGGCAAAAACTACTTACTAACAGTAAGATATTACTTATATGCTTTTAATAATGATATTTGGTAACCAAGGCTACCTGCATCATTTCCTTTACATGGCACCCAAGACCTGAACTTAGCTGTAAAAGAGAGGAAACAAAGTGTGACAGTTTATTTTTGTTGTTGTTTGTTTTGTGGCGATCACAGTTCCTGTTTAAAAGTTAAGCAAAAAATCTCCAAGGAGACGAGAACCAAAACTCTTCGCACAGCTAAATGGCATTTGAGTGAATTGAGCTCTGGAAGGCTCAATTTAGCAACAGGTTTTTCCATTAATGATGTTTTTGTTCTGTTCAGTGAACGACAACAGTAAAGTGAAACAGCTCAGTGGACTCTAGCCACCATTCATTTTGTTATTTACACACTTCCCTCTGTGACATATCAAAATGTCTGCTGTGGGGAAAAAAAAGGACATTCAGATGAAGGAGAGAGAACAGTGAGGAAGAGGAGTATGAACGCTCGATAAGGAAACCCTCCAAAGGGAGATGAACCGGGGGGGGGGGGGGGGGGGGGGGGGGATATGGGATGACAGAGCGAGGAAAACTGTAAGAGGGGAGAGGGAGGTGTTGGTGTTGATGGTCGGAGACAGGTAGAAGGAAGAGAGATGAGGGGGAAGCGGGGGACTGAAATAGAAAGGCGAGCGGGAGAAAGGCTGCCAGCTATATGCGTTTACCCACCCTGTAATTGCAGGGGGAGAGAAAGCAGAGGAAATGTCAAGCTGCTGGTGGCAGAGACACACACACACACACACACACACACACACACACACACACAAAATGCCACCTCGGGTGTCCATTGTCATGGCAGCTAAACACCTGCAGGGGGGAAAGGATGGATGGAGCGCTGGGTCAACGGGAGAGAAGAACAACATGTGCAGAAAAATAACTGCACAGATTAAAGCCTTGTACGTGATTCGAAATTAAAGCCCTCTACACAGGAAGTCAGTTCATATTTACCCAGAATGCTCTGCCCCCGAAACGGGAATCCATTCAGTGTAAGAGGGTGGGAGTGGTCAGCCATCACCACAGTGAGAGTCTCGTGCTCTTTGGTGAGTTCGAGGCCCTTGGCGATGGCGTTGTCAAAGGCAACCGTCTCGTGGAGCGCCATGTACGCCCGGCCGTTGTGGTGAGCCTGGTCGATACGCCCACCTGAACACAGGGAGGAGAAGGTTGAAGAAGGTTAGAGAGGAGGGCTGCTGGGAAGTAAAAGGCTTCTGGTACTGGTTGGTACTTAAAGTAACAGAGAACAGTTGATTCTTACCCTCAAATGTAAGAAAAAGTGCTTCCATTTGAATGAAACCAGGTACGACTGATTAGTTCTGTCATTTCTAAATATTAAAATTATGCTTATTCAGTAAGACAAATAATCATTTTATTAAGCAGTCAAACATTTCCGGAGAAAATAACATGATTCAGACAGTAGAGCTGGAGATCTACGACTTGAGATTTGGACTCGAGTCAGACTTGAAGCACAACGATTAGGTTTAGAGATTTGAGCTGGTAAAACATTGAAACAATTAAAACAGAAAAGAAAGCAACAGGTAGATTTTTCACAACTATAATATTCCATCATGGAGTCTTACACATTATAATAACTTTGTTATGCAAAAAACCAAAACAAAAAACCAACAACGATTACAGAATTGTTCAGAGTGTAATTTGTAATCCGTTATTCTAATGAGCAGCATTCAGAGACCCTAAACGCCGGCAGGGCATCATTCATTTGCTTTTACCGTAACTCCTCACAGACTTGACTGAAAACTTGCTATAAAAAATAACTTGAGATTTAAACCTTAATTTGTACTCGTCTCAAATGACTTCAAACTCAATCTGAACTTGTCTCAGAGCACTTGAGATTTAACTGACATTTGTCCTCAATGACTGTAAACGTGATAAAGACTTGACTCCCACTTGTCTTGAATGACTTCTGACTCGACGCAGGGGAGTCTCAGATGACGACACTTGACTTGGACTTATCTCGCAGGACTTCTTCAAGTCTTTCTTAGTACTTGACTTAACTCTGTAAATAATTCATGGCGCTGACTTGATGCAGGACTCGGACTTGTGTAGCTACTATAAATTAAGACTTGAATCTTGAGTGATTTAAGAGTTCACTCTGGTTTATCCCAGATGAATTAAAGCTTGACTTAATCGAATCCGGTTTATTTTAAATGACTCGAGACTTGACTCTGGCTTGCCTCAAACGTCTTGGTACTTGACTGAAACATGGTGGAAATCACTTCACACTTTCATAAAAATGTAGTAAGAGGACTCGACACAGGACTCCGATGACTCCAGTCTCGAGTCTGACTTGTCTCGAATGAGTTGGGACTTGATAAGACTTCAAATCGGGTTTGAAAGCTATTATCTACTCTGCAAAACATCCAAAGAACTGTAATCCATCTCTGAGAGGGAGAGTGATTTACATTTCATTGAGCTATCCAGACTTATTACTGAAGCAGATGTGAAGCAGAAAGATTTCGAAGTTGAACCTTTTCTCCAGCGGAGTGTAATTATTATGTGTTTTTTTTTTTACTCCCGTCCCTCTCCAGGAGCTATATTGGAAAGTGAAGTTAATAAGTTGTGATCTCGGCGAGCTGTCAGTGATTGGGTGCACCATATGCCGGCTTCTATTTATACATTTGCCTGTTATTTTAGAGTCATTGTGAAGACGCTCGCCAGCACCGTGCAGTCCCCAGGCAGCAGCCTCAGATTAAAGGAGAGATGGATGAGGAAGGCCGGTGAGGCAGCTGTGTGGAACAGAGACACATCAGGCGAAGCGCACTCCTCCTGCACACACTGCGGCAAAACTCATCGAGCTGTATGCAGAATCAATGCCAAGTCACCGGAGCTACTGCAGGTACACACTGTTCTCTAACATCACGATGAAGAAGCGCATACCACGAGCATCACCTTTAAGCAGCACGCATCAGCGCTCAAAACACATATTGATATTTTAGCAAACCACAACAATTACTGCAATGCAGTCATTTAATTGCCTGTAAGGTTCCCTTTGTGATTATTACAGGATCAGTGTTTTAATTGATCCGCCTGGACCAACCACAATGTTCTCCTTTCCTATTTTTGGTCAAACCTCCGTCTCTCTGGGGATTTCATTATCCCGTCTTTGATGGATGATGCAATGGGCGAAGCTGCTGTCCTCACCCTCCACTAGCAGGAAGAAGCCTTCAGGGTTTCTCTGCAAGATGCGGACGGCCTTCTCCGTGGTCTCGACGATGGACGGATCCATTTTTGGGTTCCTCTCTGTCTCAAAGCGAAGATCACCAGGTTCAAACAGCGCTGGAGGGGAGAGAGGAAGAAAGAAATTCAAACTACAGTTTGTCAAATTCCCCGGCCTACAGTAGAGCGGAGGTGCAGCAGCAGCGAGGAAAGTCCTGTCTTCCTCCTACTAACACTATTTTCAGCACACAGGAAGCAGCGGAAAAATCCAAAGTCTCTGTTGCACTCTGTCCAGAAAAAGCACGATGACTGGATCTCTACATCTCCTCCGCACCATCACACACACCATCACACGCACCATCACACACCATCACACACCACCAAGAGGACTAACATCATGACACATCAAACACACTGTGCAATACCTGCAAAGTTAGAAACCAGCCAGTACTAACAAACATATTTCGAAAATCGCTCGTTTTGAGAGGGGTAAATAGGCTAAAATATTGAAAGATGTACATTAACATGATTGTATCAAAAGTACAATATGTGATTTTTCCTGCCAAGAATGAGTTAGTTGACCTGCGGCCTGAACTTCAAAGCAGGATTTGCGGTTAGCGAGGTAACTTCATCTTAAACTCCGGGTTCTCAGTACTACGAAGCTGGTTCACTTCTTAAATAGACAGATATATCGCCATGGCAACTTATACTGCAGAGCTAACCTGCTCCGGAGCAGGCAATGTTAAAGATTTCAAATCAAAACGTACAGAAGTATCGCGTACTGACCAATCAATTCTATCCAAAAAATGTCATCACGAGTCGCAGAAGTCTCTGCGTGAGACGGTGAGAAAGTCAGAGCGATCAGAGACCAACAAACCTCTTGGGCTTTCTCTGGCCAGTTTTATGTGACATATAAATTCTATTTCATGGCGTTTTTTATTGATGTTCATTTTACACCAGAAACTGACTGAAGCTGAAACTTCTTGTACGTATATGACAATTCACCCCTTTAAATTATTTTTATATTCATTTCTTATTTGTTCCCCAGTCTGTTCTGAAATGATACATGTCATGAAAATACATCTAAGAATACATGAATAAAATGAAAGAGACACATAATTAGAGTCAAATCCTCCCGTGCACTTTATGGTAAGATGATATTAAGCCTTTCAACTTAGGCTACACATCCATACAGTCTGCGATTTATAAAAAATTTTTACAGGCACATCCCTCCATCATTCAGCAGCTGCAGCTGTGCTGCTTTCAGATGGATTATGTGTTTAACTTCCTCATACTTTCCAAAATTATAGTTTGCTATAGTTTCTGAAATATGTCGCTCGGCTGCCGGTACACCTGTCCATGTTTGTGATTGATCAGATGCTGCAAACTCGTCAATCCCAATCTCACGATCTCGTTGATCAGGATTTCTTAAGCCAGATAACAGAAAGACATCCTGAGTATGTTGAACCTGCTACGTAGTGCATGCCTCGGATGTTTACAATTTCTTTTCACGTGCACAGAGTAACTTATGGGTGAAATGTGAAACTAATTCAACCTAAAATAATTGTAATTTGATGTTATAGAAACATATTGGCACCATTTCTGCTTAAGAACATGTGTAAGCATGGTGCTGTTAGGCATTTCTTTTTGTTGTGTACTACTACACGGGGTGGGGAACCTGCCGTCACAGTGAGAATACTGACGTATGGAGACTTCTCCTGCACAATTTTATTTCATAAATATTAATGAAGCAAAACTCACACGTTCTGTTGAGACTGACAGTATGTGATTTTGTTTATTTCTTTTATTTTGCGTCAACAGAAGAACTATCACTACAGTTGTTTATTAGACTTGTTTATGCACTAGACTAGGCGTTGAGATTATACAGTAGTTTATGCATTCGTTTACGAATTAGTTCCTGCATTGATTCTGCGCTGCACTACATTTATGTATTAAGTCTGTGTACTGACAATGCTCTGTGTTTATGCAGAGTTTCTGTACTGAGTTTATACACTGGGTGCATGCACCGTATGCAGTGGGTTTATGTACTGAATTAGGGCATCAGTTTGTTTTACTGACTCGGATGTCTTTAGGCACTTTCAGTTACACAAGGATCCAAATCTTTGATAAAAAAAACAACGTCCACTTAAATACTCAAAAGGAATTGAATGCTCCTCTTACATTCTGAGAGCAGTCAGGAAATAAAGAGCCCTGAATGTAGTCTGAGTCATTTAAATCGCACCAAGGGACAGAAAGCTAATGTAGATTTCACTCCATGTCTTCTGCATGCGTGAATAAATGACTCTTTGCTGGTAAATTCCTCACAGCAACTTTATAAGCTAATGGTAAGCCAGTAGTTTATATCTGTCTCTCAGACTGACGCTATCACCGTCCATGCTAAAGTGCAGCTCTTCCCTTACTTTCTGTTTTACTTGTCAAGAGTACAGATGTCCCACAAAGCTGTAGTTCCAGTTCAGATCAAGAAAAACTTAAAAAATGTCAAATTAATGTTATTAAAACATAAATTATTGCTGCATATGTCAGCTCCAGGGTGGTGTTATTGTGCGAGGCTCACTGGGACCCGTAAATGGAACGGAGCCATAATTAATGCCATCAGTTACTTGTGTTTTCTGCTGCTGAGATAAGTGGAAGAGTAAATATAATAATTTAAATGTCAGGACACTTGTGAAGTCAAATTGTGTTAAACTAACTTTAAAGCAATAACTTATAATAACATATTGGGAACATTTCGGGAAACACGTTTATCCACTTTCTTGCGTAAGAAGATGACATCATTCTTGTTTCTGTGCATTAAATATGAAGAATATGAAGTCGGTTAGCATAAAGACCGAAAACAATCTGTTTTATGGTCTGTACAAAACAGAAGAAATAAGTGAGGCACAACTTGTTAATCAGTGTGTCCTTGCTTCCAGTCTTCATGCTTATAGCTAACGTTATGGCTACTGGCTCAAGCTGCTTCTTTAAGTGTATTATTTTCTAAATTATGAGTAGATACGGTTCAAACACATTTTCAGAAGCATTTATATGATCATGAATATACCTACTTTGCAAATGCAGTCACTATAATATACAGTATTAATACAGTAATCATATGAAATTAACACCAGAATATTATAAAAGCAGTAATTACAGTAAACACACGATGTACTGACCACCGATTTTATTTTAAAAAAACGTGCGCTGTGCATGTTTTGACACCTTGAAAACATGAATTAGGTCAGCAATAGTAGATTAAGGTAAAAAGAAAAAAAAAAAAAAAAAAAAAAAAAAAGATTCATCATTCAGGACTGACATCACTAATACAAAATGAAATGAGCACGTTGGTGAGAGAACCAAGGACACCACAGGTCTATTGATGTTGTGTTGTTTAAGGGCCAGATGGGAAGCATGGTGTCACGAGGAAAGAAATGTGAGAGGAAGGCACAAAAAAAAACAAAAACAAAAAAACCTTACCCATGAGGTAGTCTGTTTTTTCAGGGTCAACAGCATCAAAATCTGTTTTATTCCACACATAGTGGGCTACCTGTAACAAAGAAAAGAAACATTAACATGGTAAGTTGGAGGTAGTAAAAGTCTTTGTTTGTTGTGAGTCACTGGATGAGTCACATGCTCGTGTTTAGTCTTCTATTACTCCGTTCTCTCACCTGACAGTGTTTATGTTTACAATCTGAATTAATGTCAATCTTTTAAAAGAAAAAATCCACACAGCATCACGGTCAAATTAATTCTGATAAACACTCCAACTGCTCCAGAGGATGATGCCTGCAAACAAGTGCATCCCTCCTCACTGCTCCTTCTTTCTGGAAGCAATAACAATGTTCTGTATGTACATTTAATAAATTCATTGTACAAAACAAAGTAAACTATATTTTTTGCAGATTTTCATGTAAAGTACAAAAAACGTCTCTCACCACTAAATACATTCCAGCTCTGTTTCTACCTCTAAAAAAAAAAAAAATTGTCTTTCAAACAAATAAAAGGAGGTAAAATTCCTTTGTGATGCTCAGTGGATTGAAAAATTAATAAGAATGACTCAACGACAATACTCAAGTGTCAAATTTCAACCAAATCTCCAGCAGAAACCTTTAATTGTTATTTGTAAAACGGATGACAGTTTTTCATATTTTCCACGTGGGACACGTGATCACATGCGAGATGTGTTAAAACACGTTGCAACATGTTTTTACACCATGAAAACGTTCCCAAAACAAGTTTCCCGTGGGCAAAATGAAGGTTTCACATGTCAGAAAACCGCCAGAGCAAAATCAGATTTCAACAACATTTGGAAGTTTTTTTTGGTTTAGTTTGTGTCATCTTTAAATGAAAGATCTATTCTTCATCGTCCAAACAAGGTCAGTACACGTGCTTTGTCTGCTACATAAAGTTCCTTCATTATGGTAGATGCGTAGATTATGAGGTAATTGAGCTGGTCACATACCAATAGTATATCAATAAACAGCTAACATAACAGAAATGTCAGTAATGTTATACTATGAGCCACCTTTACAAGCTACAGCTGGCCACATTGACACCTGTTTGCTCACCAGACGAGAAGAAAAGTACAGAGTTAAGCATCAAACTGCATTCCCAGAAAACAACACCAATGTTAGCTCCTGATGGCTTCTGCGTTTCAGAAGGTTTTAGTTATTGTTGTCTTCATCATAACAAGGAGTTAAGAGTATGCTGCTTCTTCCTCTGGTGTTGGACTGAAGGCCGACTGGATGCTACAGTGACTGACTATCACCTCTAGAGGCATAAGGTGGTATTACAAGCTGGGACGGGCTGGAGCTCGCTGGCCAGCCGACTAATTTCAGTCAACATCAGAGCAACACCACAAAGACGTCTGACACAACGGCAACATCGTTGTTTCGTCACCTTCGGTGGATTCTTGTGGTTCATTTTTAAATGTTTTCAACTAAAAATCGTACATATTTTACCTTTGACAACCTACAATGTCAGCTGTAATACAAGTATGCCCTCATGCTTGAATTTCATCTAATGCAGCTAAAGAAGGTCAACCACTCAACAACAAAACACAGCAGTATATCACCATTACCACAGGGCACAGTTACATCACAGTCAGGGTGGGGGCTGGGGAGAAGTTCACACACTAGATAGCATCAGACACAGAGCTTTTCCTCTGGGTGCCGTTACTCTCAGAGAAATCTGAGCCCTGACATTAAAATAAATAAATAAAATGTACTTTGGTACACTTCAGTGTTCTGATTTCACACCATCTCACATTACTGAGTCATTTTGCAAACCCCCGAAGCAGTTGTTACGAGTTCAGTTGTTTTCCGTGTCTGGTTAAACAAAAGTTGAATTCAATTTAATCTATATAGCGCCAAATCACAACACAAGTTATTTCATGGCACTTAACACATTAAAGTCCTTACAACAGAACTTTATAACATTATACAGAGAAACTCAACAATTCCCACATAAGCAAGGAGGGAAAAACTTTAAGGGAATCTCTTTAAGGGAGAAAAACCTCCAACAGAGGGAAGGAAGGAAAAACTCCCTTTTAACAGGAAGAAACCTCCGACAGAACCAGGCTCAGAGGTGGGCGGCCATCTGCCTCGACCGGTTGGGGAGAGAGGAGAGCAGAGAGAGAAAAGGACAGTGTTACCTTTCCAACTTTCAAGCTCTGCCACTCTTCGATTAGATTGCGTCCGTCTCTTCTTTTGCCCCTGGAGGAGTAATCCCAGGGGTACTCTGGGTCCTTATAGCCTCTGGGGGTCATGTACTTTCTACCGCCACCAATGATCACCTGGACACACACACACACACACACACACACACACACACACACACACACACACACACACACTTACTTAGTGGCAATTCAGCTGTTGTGGAACCAAATATAAAGTTAGAAAGAGAGACTGACGTCAATGTCTGTGTTTTTGATGAGCTGGGAGGCGATGTCGGTGCAGCCGTCCTTCTTGGCGGCTTCGGGCATGTCAGCATCGCTGTACCACTTCCTGCTGGCGCTGTGGGCGTAGGTGGTCGCCGGGGTGGCGTGTTGCACCCGCGTAGTTGTTACAATGCCAACAGACTTGCCTACGACATAAACACAGTACAATAGAGTATTCATACACACCGTGCTGTGTGTTTGTGTACCGTGAGAACGGATTTCATAGTCGAGTCATTAATCAACAGCGTTCTCCACCCCCTGTAGAGACTGTACATATATTGCAGTTAGGTTGATGCATAGTCTAATAAATATAGTTATTGTCCTTTGAACATCGTGATGCCTGACATTCGTCTTTAAATTGTCCGTACAGGCCCCAAAAAGATATTAAACAGACACCAATGTACACCAAGATAGGAGGGATTGACTCCAGCAATTTTCACTGAGACTTTATCAAATTTCTACAAACACAAATTCATAAAAGTCTCATTTGAACAAAGGTATTATCATATAAAATATAAACATGGTGGATTCAAATTGATTTAAAGTTAGAAACTCCTGTTCTCATGCTGCACAGAAAGTCACTGTATTTATTCTGCAGATTATGCTGCTATATCACGACTGAAATGTTCAACCACTCATGCCACATTTTGGTGAATGCACAATTCTATCAATTTTTTTTAAATATTGGGTGATGCTTTAGATTACAGTCAACAGTGTTGTGAGCCCGAGAGGTCGTGGCCCTCAGGTGGGACTTTCTAGCAACATATAAAGGTCGATAAAACCATTCGAAGACCATTTGTAAAATGTTTTTATGACATCAAATAGAGACGAGCTTCCTTGTTCTTTGCACCACACTCACATTCACGCACCTGAGCGTCAGTCTGTGCTGGGTCTGGGTCAGGGCCACGACTCGGCTGTGTTCGTTATGTGATATTTATGGTGTCTGATAATGGTGGAACATGATAAGAGTGGAGGTGCTTCCCAGTGCAGCACATGATCCTGTCGTGGAACCTGAGGCTCCGTGCTCCCCCGGTGGCCCCTGTAATACCACTGCTGCCGGGGCCACCGCCGCTCACAGCAGAGCGCTCAGCTGTAAAATAGGGTTTTTGTGGAGGTTGTACAAGACCTGAGGGATTTTCTTTTGTCAGGAAGCGGAGCTAAAGCGTGACACGTGTCAGGTATATCTGCCCGCTCTTTGACCAGGATTCACAAAATCCTATTTGCTGCTTCTTTCACGACATGGATTGAAGACAAGCTGCATTCTTATCTGCTGGGTGTCATCTGCACGGCAATGAGCTCTACTTCTTCACACGAGCCTGTTTACATCTGTAGAAAATTACCATCGTCATTAGTGAAACATCTGCTCTATTAGTTCATCCTTTTCTCATTCATCTTCATTATTTGACACATTATTGTATAAACATTATGATAATGGTATTCTTGTGCCATCTTTTACTTAGAGTTTCACTCCGAGGTATTTTCTTACATTTATGAGGATTTAATATGACCACTGTATATAAAGCATACTGCTGACAATTTGCCACTAAAGGGTGCTTCTGCCAATGTGTTTGTCATTCAACATTAAACGCAGTGGTAAGGAGTTTTAAGGACGCATTTTTTTTTTTTGCTTAAATCCACTAAATAAGTTAAGTTAACCAACAACCTGTGCATTCACATTTAGTTATTTTTGTGAAACATTTTCTGTTGCAAATTTCCTGCCCTGGCAAAAAAAAAAAAAAAAAAAAAAAAAGATGGGATGACTGTTCTTAAAGTCAAATTTAAAGCAACATGGTATCAAACAAAAGCGTGTCAGACACCCACCAGTCCACTAGAGGATACCGTGTCAGTGTCACGTTTTGCAGTGGTTATGTTTAGGAAAAGATCAGGGTTTGGGTTAAAATATTTGATTTTATGTCAGAAAAAAATTTCCCCTCGGGGATTAATAAAGTAAATACCTACCTACCTACCTAATATCATGTTAAGTTAAATACAGTACTTTACATAAGTAACTTACTTATGTTACTTAAAATCCTCGACTTTTGCTTTCTCGCAGACTCGACCACTGACTTTGTGTTGGTTTCGTCCAACCACCTCCTGACATGGACTTTATCACTCTTTATACTTTGTCACATGACCTCCTTCTTCAACCCTGATCGTACATGCCTGTAATTCTCATGCCTAGGTGACTCTGTGCCCTCTAGTGGACTGATGGGTGTATTACATTTTGTCAAAATGCCATGCTGTTCAAAGCTCTGATCGGCTTGACAGTTTCTTCAACTGAAAAGTATTCAATGAGCACAGCATCAGACCCAGCCGAGTTTATAAAAATAAAAAAATAAAAGTCCTGGGTCATAATTCAGCGGTCTGGAAGCAGGCTGATGGGTCTACGATTCCAAAACAAAAAGTCAGGAGCACCAGGTTCATGCTTTAAAGGCATCTTTAAGTGTGGATAATTCATGTTTGAGAGCCCTCTCTACTCGCTCTCTCACTTAACTGTCTTAGAATAAAAAAATCTAAAGGTCATATGAAATAATATACATGCAATAATTTACATTGTAGTGTACATGTGGCGACCGTACCAGCATCTTTGGCCCACTTTAAGATGGACGTGACCTCGTTGCCCTTCTGAGTTCTGCAGATGCCGTTGCGAGCGGCTGCGTTCACGCCGATGACGTTCAGGTTGGTTTTCACTCCGCACAGATACGCCGTGGCCGTGGCCGCACTGTCAGGAATCTGGAAGTCCACACTGTAGGTCTGCACAACAAAAAATATATATGAGCTTTAAAAATACCATAAAAATGGGCTTAATTGGCCAATAAGCTGAATAATTACAATACTGCAATCTGTCAAATCATTGCTCAAATATTTACCATTTTTACACACCCACTATTAATATTAGTTAATGTATGTTTGAATCTCGGTGTATTTTTGTCTTTGTAAAGATTTTACCAAGTCTTATTAAGAGCTGCAAAATTATAAAATAGATTATTGATTTGCATTAATAACAGTGTAGGTTGTGCAGAATAACAGAAGGACAGTGATACAAAAATAAAAAATACAAGGCATGCACTATGAAAACATTGTAAGTATAAAAAGATACCATAATACATGCATAATATGACAGGGACAAAAAACAACAGTTACAGGACAACACGGTTACTATTATTCAAGCTGGGTAGCACCGTGGCACAAAAGCTGTTAATTTGCTAAAAAAAAAAAAATCCCCAAAAAATTCCTTTTCACGGTCAAAATTTGTACCTGAATTTTGACTGTGAAAAGGAATTTTGGGTGATTTTTTGGGAACATATAGTTTCTGCATTCTGGCTCTGTAGGGCAGGATATAGTGTTTATAATGTATGCTAGATCCATGTCTGTTCACAATGCAAAAATCCAAGCACACACTCCCACGCTGAGGAAGAATTGCTGCTATCCTAATATATGCAAAATTGACTTGCCATAAAGATACTCCATCTCACAGAGCAGATGTACGGCCACGGGGCTGATCACATTCATATTCACTACTGAAGGTCCAAGGATGGAGGGCGTTACATGCTCTACAGATGTAGAATAATGTTCAGCCCATTTACAAAATGGACTTTGCTCAATCACAAGACACATTTGTTCAGTGAGCACCTCTAGTTGTTTTCTCAAATTAAAGAAATGAATGGATATGAATGCACTTGGCTACACATTTGTGTGCAGGCAGTTGTTTATTCATTGATTTGAATGTGCGTGTATGCAGTGTGTGTGTGTGTGTGTGTGTGTGTGTGTGTGTGTGTGTGTGTGTGTGTGTGTGTGTGTGTGTGTGTGTGTGTGTGTGTGTGTGTGTGTGTGTGTGTGTGTGTGTGTGTGTACCTTAGCCAGCCCCACACTGGGGAAGGTGTCCATGGTCATCACTGTCTCCTCCCCGGTCTGGTTCTGCAGCTGTCCCTTCAGGATACGAGCTGCCGTGTAGGTTGTGATTCCCATCCCTGAAGCACACAACACACACAAACAATTGAATGTCTCTGTCTTGCTGCAAAGATCAAAGTCTCACTGTACGTTGCCACAACTTCTTGTTTGATTTGAAATATTTGTTTTTGGTGATGCAAATTGGTAGAACAGACAGGAAACAGGAGAGACCGGACCCAAGATGATATAAAAAAGATCCTGCTTGTTTTACCTCTTCAGCCAGGCAAGGCTGTCTAGTGTTGTTAGTGAAAGGAACCGACTGTGTTGTGTAACCTACCATCTCCGAGGAAAAACAGGATGTTCTTGGCAACATTGGTGTTGAGCTTCCTGTCCAGTACTGACTGCAAAGACTTCCTGGCCTGTGACCTCCAGAACTCTGGGTTCTCCTCCTCAACTGTAAAACACACAAACTGGTGTTAGTCCACAAATAAAAGTATGGCAGCACTGTCTTGAACCAATATAGTAAAAAAAAAAGTGCAAAAATGGGTGGACATTAATAGACCTGGGTGGCATGCCCAAGCAAAACAATACTGTTTGTACTTTTAAATGTCAGACATATTTTACTGTTTAATGCAACATTTCCTGCTGAAGCGTGACTTTTAGGCATCAAATTAGCAATTAAGCTTAATTCACTTAAAAAAAAAAAAAATAGGTCTAATAAACCAGATATGGACATATTGGTTGGGGGAAATGCAGTGAGCTGACAAATGCTGCAGGTGAAGCTCTTATGATTTTCTTTTGACTTGCTCACCTCCAACACCGCTTTAAACGTTTCATGCATGAATCATTAAAAAAAACAGCAATATTTTTTTCTGATAGTATTTTTTTACTTTTTAGGACATGCAAAGTGATATAAAACAATTTATTTTAATCGCTATAATTTTGGCCAAGAAGAAGTGTCCACTAGAGTGAACATCATACAATCCTGTCATAAATGAATCATGATAATCAAAATAATCACACTTTTCCAGTTATTAATCCTCTTTAGGCATAAAGAAAAAAATATTTTATTTCTTTTAACGCACTTTTTCAGTTTTTATATATCTAGTCATGTGGACATCATGCATTTGAATCGTCAACTCATCAATTTTCAATTACTCATCACTGCCACTAACATCATCCTAACTTAAGTCGGATAGTATTTGCGTCACTATCCTGCAGGTGTTTCTATCATGCCCTGCACTTGAGCTCCACAAAATTTAAAGACAATAACTGACATTAACATAATGAACTAAGATAATGGAATTAATCTGCACAAAAAAATCTTTTTTGGTTTCAAAAACTGAAAGTTACAGTCAAATAACATAAATTCAGCAATTTACGAAGAAAAAGTTAAATCAGATGAAGAATTTCCAAGAATTCAGTGATTATTGGTTATTTCCTCCCAACAGAAAGTCAGTACTTGGAAATGTTAACAAATATATTACTCCTTAGTCATTACTTGATGCAGTTTTTTGTTTTGTTTTTTTACCTGCAAAGGTCTTCTACTATGGAAGAATTTGCAAGATATTCCTGAGCTGCATGGCATTTCTGGTCTCTTGTCGGCTATCTTGGTTTTGACATATTTGGGGTATTAGTCAACAGACTTATAATGGTTTGGCCAGTGGGTGGCAGTAGATGGGGTGACTCATTAGCTTCCACTGATATGCAACTCTACCATCAAAACCCACGCAGAGACTAGAAAACAGCTTTTGAATAGCTGTCCACTGTAGTGACCGCTATGCATGAAGGGGTTAAAGTAATCAAACTAACTTTGGTACGTGGTGAAGATGAAAAACAAAGAGCACCATGCCAGCACTGCAATGGCTATAGGCACAGATAACCCCTACTAGGATGGAGAAATGGTTTCTACCAGCAACATTTTCTATTTAAAACACCTCAGGTGAATTCCTCATCTTTATGAAAGAACACTCTGCTCGAGTCTGGCCAGTCCTTGCAGGAAATCACCGATCTCACTCGAGGTGTAACTTTACGCTTTGAACAAACTTCAAACTAAAATGTGACGGATGCGAGTCAGAGAGACGTTCACTGTTCATCACTGAGCAGAACAAACAAAAACTCCTTTGGGACTTGAATGCTTGTGTGTTAGGATGTTTGTTTGTACCAACAGCTGTCACACCTCACTCTCATGCTCTCTTATCTGCTGTCAACATTTAGTTTGACACAGTAGTCCGCTGTTACACAATGAATGCTGATAACAGGCAGTTGCACAACTTCACATGTACCAAATGTGCTGATTTTAAAAGTTTGGAAGCCTCGTACAAAAGAAAATGGAAAGGAAAGTGTTTCAAGGATGAAAGGAGAAGTGGAAACGAAGGAATCTTTCAGGAGAAAAAAGGGAGACTGAAATGAGGACGTAACAGAACAACGTGAGAGGAGAGAGTGAATCTTGACTGGCGCATAATTAAGTTTTAAAACAGTAAAATAGAAAAGAAGTCTAACTCGGGTGAAAAGAGAGGAATCTTACATCAAACTTGATATGTTTTGGTCGCTCTGATGTTGACTGGTTTGTGTGAATGCGAGACAAAGAAATGCAACAAGGCAAGATTTTACATAGAGAAAGTGTGCTGATGAAAATCTGCAGCAAAACTCGAAAAAGCTGAAATAAATATGTGAAAATGAAAGAACTAACAGAAGATAAGTGTCTGCTGACTGAAAGCAGTTGAAGGTTATGTATGAACAGTGGAAGTGTTGAGGCTCTTCAAAGAAGATGTCAGATCTGAAAGGGTTTGAGGTGTTAAAATGTCAGCTGGAGAGGATGAACTCAAATGTAGAGTTAAGTCATTAGTGGTGAAAACGGCTGAACTGTCAGCTGAAGGGTAAGAGATGAAAGCAGTGGAAATGTCTTTGGAAGTGTAACAACTAAAATTTGTTGAAACGTCAGTTAACGGGGGAAAAAAAATGGGTTTTGATGTGTAACCACTGAAAGCAGTTGAAATATAATTTAAAAAGGGAAAAGATGAAAGCAATGGAAATGTATTCTTAACTGGACTAAAAGCAGTAGAAATGTCACTTAAAAGAGGAAAAACTATTAAAGCAATGGAAATGTCTTTATAATTGTACCCACCGAAAGCATTGGAAATGTCACCTAAAGGGGGAAATAATGAAAACAAAGGGAAAGCCTTTATAAGTATGAGCGTCGAAAGCAGTTGAAGTGTCACTTGAAAAGTAAAAGATTAAAGTGTTACGCGCCTGAAAACGGGGAGAAATAATCACAAGAGTGCTGCAATGAACGCGTTCACCGGATTCACCGGGTTTACAGGCGGAGACGAAAGCAATCGATCTCCGGATCGATGATCAGGCTGCTGAGCGGATGATTGATTAAACAATAATTAATGAATTTTGAACACAAAAATAGATTAAATGAAGACTGTTTCAGCTCCTGAAGGAAGTGAAACGTCAGTCTGATCGGAGTCAGTTGTTCAACTGATTCAAGTGTCAGTTGACTTGTAATCAGAGCGGTTAGTGAAAGAGTAAGTTAATGAGAGACGAAGGATGAAATGTGACCTCGATGTGAAGAATGAAGTATCTGCTTTGAGCTTGAAAGGTTTGATAAGAAGCTGAAAAGCTTATAAAGATGTGTGGAGGAGTCTGAGCTTTCAAAATCCGAGCTCACAAAAGTATAAGAAAGTCGGAACTTCAAAAAAAAAAAAAAAGTGCCCGCAAGAACATTAATAATAATAATAATAATAATAATAATAATAATAATAATAATAATATTGAGCATTGTGGAAGTAAGCACACCAATGAAGTCACAACAAAACCCTTGTTTCTCGCTCTTACCCTTGGCGATGGACGATCCAAGCGCCACCAGCAGACACAGAGCTAAGATGACCACTTTAGTCGACTCCATCAGGCTGTACGTCTGCTCCTCCAACCTTCACGAAGATCAGCTCCTCCACTGAAATAATACTCGTGTCCACTGACACCAGCTGCCAATCATCTTTAACAGCACGCCATAAATGCATAAACACCAACAGGTCTGTGGCGAAATTATAACCTTCGACTGAGGAGACTTTCAAATGGAAAAAGGTAAAGTAAAAAAATAAATAAATGCATTTATAACCTGAAGCTAAATTATAAAAATAGCAAGCAAAGAGTTGAGATTGTGTACACGTGTCCGTTTGACCCGCTGAACAGTGTTTGATGAACAGCTTAAAAAGTAAAGAGTAGTTTTTAATGATAGTATTTGATGAGAGTAATTATTAATGCGTTATATGAGCCAGTGCTAAAGATCAACGGGAATGGAAGTGAATGCAGCAAACATCTGTGGAAAGAGTGTGTATCTATGTGTGTGTGTGTGTGTGTGTGTGTGTGTGTGTGTGTGTGTGATTTCTAATCATAAATGGACTGTATCAGACAGATAATTCAGCAGGGTAATACAGTTATATAAGTGAGGCAGGCAGAGTCCACCAGGACTCAGCTGAGTGGCAGAAGCACTCAGCTGTCTATTTTCCAATGAATACATTAGCAAGAGAAGAACGCATGTATCGACATTCATGTTTTATTTGATTGCTTGTCCAAAAATGTCCCCATCACTGACTCCGAGAGGAAAGGAGGCCACATGGAAACTGCTGCACAGTTGTGCTTCTGATTCAACAGGTTCCACACACCACAGTGATAATGAGACATTTACCCGAGCTAATATGATCACCTAATGTTCCCGGCAAGTTCACTGATTAGTCTCGCAAATGTGAACAGGCCGCTGATGACAAGGACTGTGGTAAATTGTTAAAATGGGCTCCACTCCCTAAATTAGCAGGGGATGAGAGTATATGTGTCTTCCTCCTGTAAATGGGAGCAGATAGAGACACAAGAGGGGGGGAAACAATGAGACGTGGCAGGTGATACAACCAACCCAGTCTCACCGCAAAGCGTGAAATAGACACGCCGGTCCACCATAGCAAAAGCGTGAAATGGCCACGCTTTGGACTGTGTGAAAGTTACACGTTTTGAAAGCTTAAAACTTACACGCACGTAAATGTCACGAGACCGAGGTCCCACAAGAGAGGCGACAAAGGACATTTTTTGGCAGTATGATGAGGTATGAGTGCTGGCATGGTGTCATTAGTCACAGACAACCATGCGAGAAGAAAAGGTTCAAATCCAGGAGTTGATAATGCTTTTGTTCCGTTGTTTTTTGTTTTGAAACCGCAACTATGTTTATATTTTTTCCTAACCCCAACCGTGTCTTCATTTTCCCCCGAACCCTAAACACGTGTTTTAGCTTCAAGTTTTATTTTCCTGTAAAACACATGAAGTAGGTTTCATTTTCGTCCACTACAGGAAAACGTGTAACTTTCACGCCGAGACAGCACAGAGCGTATCTATTTCACGTGTTGTGGACCGGCGTGTCTAGTTCATGTTTTGCCGCGATAGCGGGTCACAACCAACACACTGAATGTGGAGATCTCTTAAGTGAAGGGTCGCATGTAAGAGACATTAAAACAATCCACAGGTGAGAGTCCCAGAGAGAGAGGATGTGTAATAACAGCCCCAAAAATATAATCAGCTATCGAAGAAGAAAGAGGTGGCACATCATCAATGCACACAACGTCTGTGCAGATTCATATTTTATAACTCATTACTGATGTGTTTTGGTCAGAAGCCGTCCTAAAAGAATGAGTAGTGTAAATGTGGAAGACATAAAAGACCCAGGGCCGTACCACCCATTTAATTCAGTCACGGGATTCAAGTAAACCCCCAAATTATTGTTATCATTGTTATTCCGTGACATAATTTGTTTTTATAATCAACCATATCAATTTGTCACGGATTCAGTTGAGTAATATTGACTCTATTTGTGGAAAACATAACCTGCAGCGTACTTTCCAGTTTAAACGAAAAGCTTTTATTCAGCAGGGTCGTTTGACGTCCTGTTTTTCTGTCACTGTTCTTCTTCAATCACACTTTTTGTTTTTGATCGTTTTCACTTTGAATTAAAGCACTTAGTACATCCTTTAGTAAAACATGGGATTTTGTGACCTTGACCAAACTTCATTTCCCACAGAAGCGCTGACTGCAGCTCTGTGAAGGAGGAGCAGAGCGGGACAGCTGACCGGGCCGCTGCGGTACACTGCGTCACCGGTGAGTCCAACCAGCTGACATGCTGTCGATGATGCTGGTGAAGAGGTGCGACCACGGCGGTGCGGGACGGCAGACTGTTGCACACACCCCGTACCATCTGCTATGGAGTTATGGTCCATGACAATAAAATGTAAGCTAATTACTCTGTGTCTGTGTGTGTGTGTGTGTGTGTGTGTGTGTGTGTGTGTGTGTGTGTGTGTGTGTGTGTGTGTGTGTGTGTGTGTGTGTAAAAATGGGTCATGACAGCAATTTGCATGATAAAGCAAAGACAAAGTTGTTGAAACTGTTGCGACTCCTTTGTAATAACAAAATGGAAAAGTACGAGTACAATGTGAAAAATAAGTATTGAATTATTAAGTATAATTTATGAGATTTTGTTTCTTCGTGCCCAATTCAAGTCATATTGGCGTTATTGTAATTACCAGCTTCCTATTTGTTCAAATCTGATAAAAAAAATTAAAAAAAAGTACGGAAATGAAAGCAAAAGAAAGCAAATGAATCCCCTGCAGGTAAACATTTCATCATATTTCATAAAGGCCCATTCTGAACAACATAAAGCGTGTTTAAGCAAATCATTTGCCTCATTCTTTCCAAATTGTAGCTAATATTTGTGTCTTCTTTTTTGGGGGGGTTTGTGTTAGGGACTTGAATGTGGCGTAAATATGTCGCTGGAAGCAGCAGCCTTTAAGCTTGGATGGGAAACAGGGGGAACGAGCTGTTTAAATGAAATAGCAGAATCTGAAAATACAGCTCTTCTCCTGCAAGAGCGCTCCACCACACGTTTAATGTACGCGCGGCTTATGTTGACACGCGTGTTATTGTGTTTTGAAAAATATGTACAGTAAATACCACGTGTTGCCATATTTGTCTGTGCACCCATTACAGCCTCCCACATCAATCCTGCATTAAGAAATAATGTGAACGCTCCTGTGGGTGGAAGCAGAAGTACTTAAGTGTGTGTGTGTGTGTGTGTGTGTGTGTGTGTGTGTGTGTGTGTGTGTGTGTGTGTGTCACATGCCCTGGGATTTTCTGCTGCTGACGGGTGCTCAGGTCGGGGGTTGGGCTTCATCCCTGATCTCGGGAGCAAATCCTGGGAGCCGCGGAGGTGGCGAGGAAGAGTTGAAGAAAAGAAGGAAGAGCTTCAGGCAGGCAGAAATTAATGCAGCAGAAAAAGATTGGCTCACAGTGTAATGCTGTCGCTCCGACACTCAGAAAAGTACATTTAAAGCTCCAAAGCTTAATATATCTTAAATTCCAGCAGTAGGAAATAGGACATATGATGAGCCTGAATCTCCTGCATGCTTTTAGCTGTAGCTTTTCGTGATGTTAAGGATTTGACTCATCCTGGTACTTATCGTAAACTGCATGTTTCTGTACTTGTCAATGTCCTCACAGAAGGAGATAAACATCAATAAAACTGACTTTACTGCTGGTTTTTACCTCATTTCTTCATCAACAACTCCATCCACCTTCCTTTGTGCTAAAAAGCAGCGCCCTCTACTTCTTCTTTTAGGTCAGAAAACAACATTTGCGGTTGTTTCATGCCACAAATTCCAGCAGCACATTCCTCAGAGGGGAGTGCAGCTGGTGAGGCAGCAGCAGGTCATTCAGCAACAGGTGTGCAGAGCAGGAGAAGACAGCAGAGCCCCCTGGTGGACAGGTGAGGAACGACTAGTCAAAACACACGGTCACACATTAGACACGATGGAGGACAGAAACAATGAGCACACACAACAAAACTCTGTTGTCATATCTGAACAGGAGGGTTGTTTGCTGACTCATGAAGCTCAGATGGCTCTGAAGTGGCTGTTTAAACAATCGAATGAAATCTGATGGGACAGAAACATGTGACCCAGTATTAACATTTCATTTCAAATATCACACTCAGATCATAATGTAACTATAATGTAATGTAACTATTGTTCATTGTTTGTTTATTGTTTAGAGGAGGAAAGCGTGCATTTTGCTCACTTACATTTGCACAGCAGTGTCTTCATTAAACAGTTTGTAATCTGCGTTTTTGAGAAGAAAGCCCTCCGATCCAACACTGAAATCTGATTATTGATATTTGACCTAAAATATAAAATCTTCCAGTCTGTGGAAATTGAGTATTTCAGAAATATAAGGTGCCCTGAGCACTCTACTGAATGTGGGGAATCTACACAGTGCGATGGCGCCCTCTATTGTATTTAGGATGGTAAATACCGAAGCTCAATGCAAGTGAGTCGGAAGGGCCTGATGCCTCTCTCCTTTCCACACTGTACTGATGAAGACTGCAGATGGAGGATTTTCTCATTGCGATATTTTAGACTTTAATGTGAAAATATAAGTATATCCCAGGGAAAGTGTTGATTTTTTTTGACAAGCAAATATCAGACTTTATAAAGTGGCTGCAGATGGAGATAGTACACCTGTCAGTTGTTCCATCTTTAATTAATCTACTGTCGTCATTTTTTGTTTAGTAATTTACTGTTAAATCTGTGGGTAGATTTTAAACCATTGCGTGTGAAACAGGACAGACTAAAAAAGTAAAAGTGCATTCACATTTGAAGAAAGGCTCATCTTTGAGTCTCTGTTCACTGCAGGGGATGAATTTCCTTCTTTTCAATTAAAAAATCAGCACAATGAGTTAGATGGTTTTTTTTCTTTCTGCTGCCATAGTGGTGATAGTGATTATAAAAAGGACACGAACCCTGAACCTTCCTTGTGAGGTGACAGCGATAACCATTGCATCACCAATCTGCTCGGACCCTGACCAGTGCCCCTCTAATCTTTATTACATTTCTAATCTCCGGCCATTTCACATTCCACACTTAAAAAAATTACAAAAATCCCCCCAATGGGCTCCAAAGCTCCTTTTTTTCAGGACATCCTCTGTATTGTCCTGCAGTACAACTAGTCAACAATGTTGCCATGTGTGTATGTGATTTACTTTCATGTGCTTCTTGTCTTCTACTGTTTACAATTTGCTTGGACCCAGATTATTGTTTATATATATATATATATGTATATATGTATATATATATACATACATACATACATACATGCATACATACATATACAGTATATACACAGTGCATCCGGAAAGTATTCACAGCGCTTCACTTTTTCCACATTTTGTTATGTTACAGCCTTATTACAAAATTGATTAAATTCGTTTTTCCTTAAAATTCTACAGACAATACCCCATAATGATAACATGAAAAACATTTTTTGAAATGTTTGCAAATCTATTAAAAATAAAGAACAGAAAAATCACATGCACATATTATTCACAGCCTTCGCCATGACACTCAAAATTGAGCTCAGGTGCCTCCTGTTTCCACTGATCATTCTTGAGATGTTTCTACAACTTGATTGGAGTCCACCTGGTAAATTCAGTTGATTGGACATGATTTGTGAAGACACACACCTTCTATATAAGGTCCCACAGTGGACAGTGCATGTCAGAGCACAAACCAAGCCATGAAGTCCAAAGAATTGTCTGTAGACCTCTGAGACAGGATTGTATCTAGGCTCAGATCTGGGGAAAGGTACAGAAAAATGTCTGCAGCATTGAAGGTCGCAATGAGCACAGTGGCCTCCATCATCCGTAAATGGAAGAAGTTTGAACCACCAGGACTCTTCCTAGAGTCGGCCGCCCGGCCAAACTGAGCGATCGGGGGAGAAGGGCCTTAGTCAGGGAGGTGACCAAGAACCCGATGGTCACTCTGACAGAGCTCCAACGTTGCTCTGTGAAGAGAGGAGAACCTTCCAGAAGGACAACCATCTCTGCAGCACTCCACCAAGCAGGCCTGTATGGTAGAGTGGCCAGACGGAAGACACTCCTCAGTAAAAGACACATGACAGCCCACCTGGAGTTTACCAAAAGGCACCTGAAGGACTGTCAGACCATGAGAAACTAAATTCTCTGGTCTGATGAAACAAAGATTGAACTCTTTGGCCTGAATGCCAAGCGTCATGTTTGGAGGAAACCAGGCACCGCTCATCACCTGGCCAATACCATCTCTACGGTGAAGCATGGTGGTGGCAGCATCATGCTGTGGGGATGTTTTTCAGTGTCAGAAACTGGGAGACGAGTCAGGATGGAGGGAAAGATGAATGCAGCAATGTACAGAGACATCCTTGATGAAAACCTTCTCCAGAGCGCTCTGGACCTCAGACTGGGGCGAAGGTTCATCTTCCAACAGGACAACGACCCGAAGCACACAGCAGAGATAACAAAGGAGTGTCTTCGGGACAACTCTGTGAATGTCTTTGAGAGGCCCAGGCAGAGCCCAGACTTGAACCCGATTGAACCCTCTGGAGAGATCTGAAAATGACTGCACCGACGCTCCCCATCCAACCTGATGGAGCTTGAGAGGTCCTGCAAAGAAGAATGGGAGAAACTGCCCAAGAATAGGTGCCAAGCTTATAGCATCATACTCAAAAAGACTTGAGGCTGTAATTGCTGCCAAAGCTGCTTCAACAAATTATTGAGCAAAGGCTGTGAATACTTATGTACGTGTTATATTTTCTTTCTTTATCTTTAATAGATTTGCAAAAATTTGAAACAAACTTTTTTCACTTTGTCATTATGGGATATTGTGTGTAGAATTTTGAGGAAAAAAGTGAATTTAATCCATTTTGGAATAAAGCTGTAAC
Source organism: Embiotoca jacksoni (assembly GCF_022577435.1). Lineage (NCBI taxonomy): Eukaryota > Metazoa > Chordata > Actinopteri > Embiotocidae > Embiotoca > Embiotoca jacksoni. Next base: position 2,298,214 of record NW_027185274.1, read on the forward strand.
ATAATGTGGAAAAAGTGAAGCGCTGTGAATACTTTCCAGATGCACTGTATTTTTTATTTTAATTTTAATATTTTTTAATTATTTTAGATCTTTTGAAAATGTAAAAACTCCCACTGTTACTTTTTGGGGGGATTTTTAAGTTCTAGCAAATTTGCAATATTCGACTTCTACAGATTTTTGACGTCCGAAAAGGTGAAATTTCCTGTTATTTTTTAGGAGGATTTCAGGGTCTTAAGGGGTGAAAAAAAATAAATTAAATATCACTCATTTAAAATATTGTAAACATCTGAAAATATGTAACATTTGACTTATTTAGACATCTGTAAAGCGGAAAATACCCAGTACTTTACGTATTTTTAGAACTCTTGACAAGATTTAAGTACATCATTTGTTTTATAAGAGACCTTAAGAGGTAATCCAGTATTTGATTAAAAGACTAGAAGTACAACAAATTCATGTAAATTGGGAGCAAAAAAATGTCAACCAGATACTAAGGAAGAAAACGTTTCTGAGAGCAGAGTAAGTTTGCACTCCTTCCATTTTTATTGACGATTTGTTTTACAAAAACAGGTATGAGATAATGCATAGCGCGAGCCCCACTCGGTCAGCTCGTCGATGACGACGTGGAAAAACACAAGAGGGGGGGGCGTCAGGAAAAGGCAACAACTCGTTTCTAAAAATTAAAATAATAAAAACACTGTTTGCGGGTCTTCAACCGAGGGCGTACGTACTCCTGTGGTCTCTTTACACACAAGACACAACTGAGTGTCACAGGAGAGCGCACACACACACACACACACACACACACACAAACACACACACACACACTCACCGGCACACGATGCAAACCGAGTGGGTGCAGAGGAATAACGACGGGATGCATAGACGCCTGACAAACACACCGATACGGGTGAGGAGATGCATAGACGCGTACGGTCACATTTCCCTCACCCACCGTTTTTCTCGCGTCCAGGTTTGACGGGATCAGCCGCCGCCGCCTCCGCCTCCACCTCCACGCTACGGACCAATCAAACCGTCTATTCTGAGGTGGCAGCAGAAAATCTCAGACTACCTCCAAACCCGGGAAAACCAAACTAACACTATCTGCATGATCTGAAAAGTGAGACTTTTTTTTTTTTTCTTTTTCTTGTAATTGGGTGAAATGACCCTTGAATCACATTCGGGCACAATCAACTCACACTATCCACACCGCTTTAAAACCCCACGGGAGTGTAGCCGGCGTTGTTGCTACGGGACGAGCGGTGACCCGGGGGGGGGTCACCGACGGGCTCGTGTCTCGCTACATCCATAGCGCGTGTTGACGGTGCCGTGCGCAGACAATAATACATCTCACAGTGAGACTAATCTAATGCTTCCTCCATGTGCGTCGACACTCTGAACTAAACGCGAGTTCACGTTGAGCCACAAACTGGGCGAGTTGCACTGAAGGAGAAGATGGAGATGTGCGTTGTCGTCGTGGGCGATGCCGTTGGCGAATGAGACTGTCCTGAAGCGGCGAGGTCGATGTTTCGTGCGAGAACAGGAGGAGAGTTACTTCTGTGGTTACTAAGATGAAGTTCACAATAAAACTTGTTTTTTTTTTTTTTTGTCATTTGCACTTTAAAACTAAAAATGCTGACTGGGTCACTTTTACATTTCAGGACAAACACATCCACATACATAGAAAAGAAAGGTTCATTTTCTAACTGGTTGAAATGCAGTGATTTTATTTTCTGGAGGAAAGAATCCATTTTCTTTCTTTTTTTATTTTTCATACCGCGCTGCATTTAATTAATGTGCATTTCTGCAGAGCATATTCCTGGCCACTTCCTCCTCCCGCTGGCTAAACTGCATGACACATTTTTTCCAGTGTAAACTCAAGAGGATTGTCCTCGCCTGTAAAACTAGCCTGGATTCTCCAACTGAGGGCGAAAAAACTAAAACAAAAAAAAATGAGATCGAGCGTTCTCGAGAAAGACGTCGGAAAAGTGCTTCAAGAACGAAGGTACCGACTCGACTAACAGGCGGATCGCCTCCTCTCGGAAAATGCACTCAAGAGTTTGTGCTTTGCCAAACCTGGCTGACAAATGCAACACAATCACGTTATGTAGGTACTTTATATATATATAACAGGTTTTGTTAAAATTAGTTAATTCTATTTATTCTTACTTCACAACATGGGAAAGTGTTTTGACTTCTTAGCCTTTTATTAATGTTATTCTTCATGTTTATTTACATTCCAGTGGTTCGAACGGTGGATTATATTCAGGTTCAAGTGCGGTGGCTTTTCTACCTTCTGCCTAACCTCGGCGTCGACGCCTCTTCCACGCGCGGCGAGCGCAAACACGCGGGGGGTCAGAGGTCATTGGGAGCAGCCGGTCCCCTTGCGTCTCACGGACGACGCTGGAAACCTTCGGGCGTCTACGTTCACGACGTCGAGACTTTCACGGAGGGCGCCCGGCGTCGTTGGACACCACTGTACGACTGTTTGCTGTGACGGGTCGGCCGGAGCTCCGCCTCCTCCCTCGGGCCACCCTGCGTCTCGGCCTACGTCGTGTCCCCCCCCCCCCCCCCGCCCCCCCTTTTTTCCCCATCCCTCACTCGACCTGAACAAGCCTTCGAAGTACCTCTGCTCCTTGTTTCCTAACTTCAGAACCATCGAGATGATGCGCGGCAGCTACTGATCGGGGCGTCTTGGTTTTCTTGGGCCGCTGGTGAAATGCTGCGCGCTACTGGTGAGATATTGTTAAACCTGATGGTCGGGATTAGAACGAGGGCGGCTGCTGAAGAGGGTCCTACATCCACTGGGCATTAAAGGGGAGGAATGCTGCACTTCTCTTCATTATTAGTATTGTTAGAGGCAGAATATACTGGAACTCAGGTTCTGTCGTCTGAATCGTAGCTTGCACAAGCGACGTATATATCCGAAGGGAGAAAAGGATGGACTACAAATGAAAAATAGGGCAACCGTTTCTTTTCCACTGCTACACCCAGAACCCCGAATCAATGCCGGGATCTTGTCGACCCTCCTCCTTGTGCCTTTGGTGTACAACACAAAACTCCAGACTTTTTTCTTTTTTTTTTTTATCTTTTTCGTTAAACAACCGCTCGTGTCGCCGACACTAAATGTCCAAAGGTGCTCCGTCTCTTGTCGTTTTCTGGCGAGCGGGTTCGCTGGTGTGCAGGCGCTCTCCGTCTCTTTTCTCCGTCTCCGAACAGGGGCAGGGTAGAATGTCTGAGAGGGGGTGGGGGGGACTTTAGCCGTTCAGGAGGTAGACCACCAGCTCGTAGGTGCACATCATGATGGCGGTGTTGGGGATCTGGCGTACCAGGTGGGTGGTGAGGCCGCGGTAGAGCGCGCGGTAGCCTTCCTCTTTGGGCACTGTTGTTAGAGTCTGGAAGAAGGAGCGGTACTTGGTGCCCTCCTCACGTAGCCGGGTGCGGATCACTTCTGCAGAGCGGAGCAGATTGGGGGGGGGGGGGTTAAAGGAAAAACAACCTACAATCAAAATGACAACAGGAGTGACAACGAACTCTCACCGTGAGGATAAGCGATAGATGTGGCACAAGTCTTGGAGGTGGCGGCGGCGAGCATCATCCCCACAAAGTCCGAAGCGTCTTTCGAAGTGTCCTCCTCCTCGTCCATGTTCTGCGGTGCCTTGGCCTCCAGGAGGCGCCGTTTAATGTTTTCATAGATCACAAAGTGGATCACAGTCTCTGATATTCCGGCGTAAGACGCCGACATTCCCCTGTAGAAGCCTCGCAAGCCGTCGGCCTGATACACCCGACGCACGCACTCAAACGCATTCATCCTTCGCTCGCCTCGGTTCCTGACAAAAGACACACACACAAAAAAAAAACATACGTTACGATCGCTCAACTAGCACAAAGGAAAACTTCCTCGTGGCTTATTCTACTGCTGAGAGTAAATAGGATACAATAACAGCTGAATGCCGTCATGTGTTTATTGTTTAGGTTGAACTTTTCCAAACTAACATTACACAATACCAGCGATTCTTTTAGTCTGCAAAATAAGAAAGTAAAGTTATGAACGTTCAGGCGAACATAGACCTGGATGAGACCGTAACACACACACACACACACACACACACACACACACACACACACACACACACACACACACACACACACACACACAGCTCATGATTTTACTTCAACTCGTCCTTTCATGTCTTTAAAACACAAAGTGTACATGAAACTATGATCCTGTAGGAGGAAGGAAAACACAGGAAGACCGACTGGCCGACATCAGCGAGAATCTGCTGACTGAACAAACAACACCAGTTAGCTCAATAATATAAATAAGCTTTAGTCGTGTTTGCTGAGGTCGTGTTATCGTTTTGAACTTGTTGCACAAACCATAAGAGTACAGTAGGCCTCAATATTACCAAACACTGGAAGAAAACTCTGATACGACTTCTTTCAGCTGATCGACAAACGAGACCGTCTCTGTTCATGTTTTGCTTTCAGCTCTTCGTTGTCGGCGTTTCAGGTCAGACTTTGCGGGTGGAACAGATCATCCTGCTCGGGGTCTGCCCGGCCATAACATTTAAAATCCTACAAATAGGGGGCTTCCTAAAACTGCCGTGTATGTGTAGTAAAGCTGGAGGCTTTATGATTGCGGAGGTTGAACTCCTCCCTGACAGACACGTGGAGAAGCGTCTCTCACAGCTCCGAACCAAAGCAGCCATGTTTCTGTACAGGTGGTTTTATCTTTACAGGGAGATTCTGGATTAAATGGGGGCGTGTCCCTTTAAAGCGTATTTCCACTCACGGTACTGAAAGCCCACCGAAAGTATCACAACACCTCAGACATTGTTTTCACATTTGTTTTTACCAAGTACGACTACCGTCAGTGTGTTGAATGTGAACATTCAACAGAGGGCCGAACAACACCTTCAATTCTGGGTAAAACAGTCCAAACCGGCCGGTGATGCGTTCAAATGTTCCGATTATTTCCCGGTAAGTACAGAACATGAGGCAAACGTACGCCGTCGAACTTCCAGTGCTGCGCGAGTAAGTGTTCTGACATGAAAAGAGTACGATCTGTAAGAGTACTGAGGGAAGTCCTTCGTGAACCAAGCGCCTGACTTCATGGAAATTCCCATGTGGCGAGAAGGATGTACGCTCAAGAATAAATAGTCTATCAAACGAACTCCACACAGCTCCCAGCACAGCGTCAGGTTTACCTCGCGTCCAGCTGCAGTCGGGTCTTTATCAGCCATATTGGATTGGTTGCTGTGATGGCGGTAAAACCTAAAGAGGAAAACAAAAAAAACAGCAAGATTACACTTCGAGAAAATCTAGGATGAGATCAAGTTTCAAGCTGACAGTGATACAAAATAAACCGCATGCTAATATCCATAAAGTATGTGAATGTTCTTTAAGCTGCATTCATGTTGGTAATGGAACAAGTTAAAACAATGTGAACGTGGTTTTATTATTAGCATTAAAAGTCACAAAAGCAGCTTAGAGAGAGAAAGTTGACTCCTATAGAGACTTAAGCGTGCAAAAATGGGAGCAACTTCATGTCAGAAAAATTGTATGTTGTGTGAACGGCTGTAAAAAAATTAATTAAAAAAAAAAGAGAGAGAGAGAAAGAAACTCCAGCTTATCCAATGGCCTACATGATAAGGGAGTAGAGGACAGAGATGCAGAGAGAGAAAGAGAAGAACCAGAGATAACAAAAAAGCACAGATCTGTGGTGAGTACTCACGCAGACCCAAGTAACTCCTCACAGATGCAGCTAGAGACCCCTGGAGGTTTCAGGGTCTCATGCCCTTTGCGAGAGGAGAGCTACGGTAGAGTAAAAGCCTAAAACAGACACAGGCTCGTGTGTAGCAAAATGACCGGCATGCAACCACTTCACCTCCCACCAACAAGGATTTCAACCCACAACCCCTCACTGGGAAATGATCACCCCCCCCCCCCACCCCCCACACACAGAGACAGCACCAACAGTACAGCTGAGAGTCCTTGTTCATACACAGAAAAAGAAAACACAGGCAGGCAGACGTGACAGGAGCGACATCGTCGGTGCCCGATCCGTTCTGCACACCGTGAACTGTCCTCCCTACCGTGAACTGTCCTCCCTACCGTGAACTGTCCTCCCTACCGTGAACTGTCCTCCCTACCGTGAACTGTCCTCCCTACCGTGAACTGTCCTCCCTCACGCGTGTGAAGATTTAACAGAGCTGAAGTCGTTATCTGCCACCGGCAGACAAAACCATCGAGTTGTCCCGAGTCGTCGGGATACGACACGAAAACACGCCCGTTCGTGTTCGCTGTATTTCTTGTGTGACGATATCGGCCAACACGAACGCCCAGAAAGGTTTACGACCGAACTTGTTTTTATTAACATCGATTGCGGAAAAGATTGTTTTCCGAAAGTGACGCGAACAGTACAGAACTTAAAGGGACACGATGAGAGGCTCATTCTTCGTTTGTCTGCCGCATCACACAAATAGTGGTGTTATTTCTAGGCTCTCCAGATGTGATCACTCCTCTACAGTGCAAGGGTGAGACGTAGCTTAGTCACACTGCGATGAAGGCAACATTAAAAACGTGTTGACGTAACACACGTCGTACCGTTGGGCAGTGGAACGGTATGATGCACGTTAGCTGGGGAATTCAACCAAAACAACAAGCATGGCTGGAAGTGGCTCCACAGCGGAGGAGTGACTTCAGTAGTGGGGAAGTGGTTTGGTTACAAATTATATTACGTACAACAAACTGCTGTAATATGTTAGTTTTTACCAAGCGACAACCAGCAGTGACGTCACCCGTTGGTTTTGTGAACGGCCGTTATGAAGCTTCGAGTTCAGATTTTGTCCGGCGCCATCTTTGCTAGTTCGGAGCGGTTTGGAGCAGGAAGTGACCATATTTGGACGAGATGGGGGGGGAGGAGCGGTGGATCTGACTCGATCTGATTGGAAACCCGGCGATACTAAGTTCCGCCCACCGATAACCTGACTGCACCACAGGCCTGTCAATCAAACAGACACGCCCTCAAAAACGCAGCTTTTTGAAGCTTATTTTATAATTAATGACGGATTATTTTCAGATGGACCGACAGAAAACCAAGAAGGAGCGACTTTAGCGAACAACACTGAGATAACTTTTATTGACTTTATGAGACTAGTTGAATGGGAGTCTATGGAGTCGGAGGCTTTTTTGGAGCCAACCTCTAGTGGCACTCGGTGGTACTGCAGCTTAAAGCACTTCTGCATTAGTCTCATTTTTTTACTGAATGTTTAAAGGCAAAGTTTAATGTTAATGTTTATGTAGACATGTAAAACACTTAATATGTTGCAATTATATACGTTCTTGAAATCATGTAACTATGTTTTGCTATTTTGACGTACTGTGGAGATATTGTTGTTCTGAAATATTATCATAAGACCGTTTCAGCCACCTCGGTTTCCATCTCATCACAAACAGGAATGAAAGGATTCCCGTGTGGAACAGATTGGGCGGTGTCGTAAAAGATGTTCAATTGTATGGATGTGCAGAACGAGTCAGGCGCCGACGGACATCGTGTTTGAAGCCTGGCTCAGACATGTTTGTAAATTACAGCCTGACCAATATTGGAGACTTGGGATGGATATATAAAATGATAAAAGTAACTAAATACATTTAACTTACTTTGTGCACTGTTTAAGAAACATTTAGAGTTATTGCATTTTCTTTTAATTCAAATTTACATATGGACTCCAACACTTTGAATTTTTTTTTTTTTGCATTTATTTGACAGATATGGTTGATTGATTTACAGCTTTCTTGTTTCCTCTCCTCTTTATTGTTTTTCTCTTTCTGTGGTTCATATTTCTGAAAACACTCTTGTACCGCTGCATATCTATAATGATATTTGAGACAACAAGAATCGAACAGGTTTGCGTCGGAGCTGTGAGAATAAATGGACCCTGCACATACAGTATAGAAGTACCAATTTGACTTTCTTGTATATGCTCCCTTTTGGACAAGTTATGCACAGGCAAGGGGTTTCCTTCCACTGTTGTGCTGATGTCACTCAAATATACCCGCTAGAGTCTCTGATCCTGGCATGCTGACTTCTCTACACGACTGCCTCGATGGCGTGAAAAGCTGGATGTCACAAAAGTTTCTACAACTCAACTCAAGCCAATCAGAGATTCTTGTAATTGGTCCACCGCGCTTAACCAAACAAATCCAGCCCTCTGCTGGCCCGCTTGTAGAATTCATTACACCCGTCGCAAAAAATCTTGGGGTTTGGGTTTGATAGCAATTTGAGTTTTGAACAACATATCACAAAGCTCGTGCAGTCCTGTTTTTATCACCTTCGAAATATCTCCAGAATCCGTCCTATTTGAACACTTCATGATGCCGACACCATCACACATGCCTTCATCTCCTCACGCCGAGTCTACGGCAACAGCCTCTTCACCTGCCTCCATCAAAAACTCATCAGTCCACTTCAAACTGCACAAAACTAAAACCAGGAGAAGGGACCACATCACGGCCGTTTTAGCTCCCAGTATGTTTTAGAATTGATTTGAATATTTTACTGTTGAACTCGTATTTAGCCGAACTGATTGTTTCATAGTAGCCTGCCCGCTAGTCTGAGATCCTCAGACAAAAAGCTTTTGCCTGTCCCGGAGACACGTCTTAAAACTAAAGGTGACAAAGCATTTTCAGTCAGAGTTCTGGAAGGAGCTGCCTGAAGAAATAAGGTCTGCAGACTCAGTGACGTCTTTTCAGTCTCTTCTTAAAACAGACTTTTATCGGAGCTTTCGCTGATTTTAGTGACCAGTTCTTATTTCTTTCATACTCGGTTTTAATTTGTTTTTATGACTGTTTTATACGATCATTGTGTTGCTAAGACTTGTTAGAATGATCTTGTTGTTTTGTTTTAATGGATTATTTTATGTGAAGCACTTTATAACTGAAGTTTAGAAAAGTGCTATACAAATAAAGTTTATTATTATTATAGTGTTCCAAAAGTGGCACTGACGTGCACTTCTCATTGACCCATATTAATATATATATACGCACGCACGCTTCGGTGTTTTCAACTGGATCAGAACACTTCACCTTTCCCCCACATACCAAACCGTCAAGAGAATAATGATGAGGTATTTAAACCTGACCTCCTGACACTTTATTTTTAGTGAAGCCATTTTAAGATCGCTGAGGCAGCACTACATGTGGGGGGAGAGGCGACGGAACGAGGATTGGCTGATTTTTGAGTACTCAGGATCTTCAGGTGTCAAACTTTGCTGTATTTAAGCCCTGTAAACTGGTTCTACCACCTTTCGTTATTTGCAGAGGGATTCATGTTAAAGTGAGGGCTGACAGCACCTAGGTGACTCCGGCCCCCGTCTAACCACTATTTGTCAGACGCTTACCAGCACTGAACCAGACAAAGGCCCTTTCACTCAGAATACCTCAGAAGACTGCTGGAAATATTCGCTCGGTTACTGCTATAAAAAAAAATAAAAGCAGTGCATGGTGCTGCATGTCGATGCGTTACCTCACGTATATAGTTACCTGCCATTCCAGCCGACACCATGTGCACCTGTGTGGAGTCGGGTTCCAGCACGCCGTTCAGTCTCTCTTTGGCCGTGGAGTAAGCAGCAAAGTAGATGGCTCTGAAAAAAAAATAAAAATAAAAAAAAATAAGGGTCAGCGCTTGTGTTCCTCCAAGAGGCAAAATAAGTTATACATGCCGTGTTTTTGTGTTTCCGTGTCTCAGCCGCTGCCTCCAGTAGCAATGCAGCTTAGAAATTAGACTACATTAGTGAGTAAAATGGGCCCCATGACAGGTTCAGTTTAATGAGCTTTAAAAATTCATTAGGTGTAACGCCAAGAGCTGGACCAATATCCGCTGCAAATCAGCCTTGTTAGACAAATAAGCCATTCAGAAGAAAAAGCACATGCTTTCGTTTAATTCGAGTCATTATCTTTACTTGTTTTCACTAATTAAAGCGGTCGTAATGATCCTGTTTGGACTGGCGTCTAAACACAGGTGGTTTTGCTGCTTTTGCGTTTTCCCTGGTTCATTTGATAAATGTTCTTTGTCCGACTGTTAATGATGCTTGAAGCTCATCCGTCACATTAAAAGACATTTTTCAATGCATTCCTGTTTAATCTGCATCACAGCTCAGGAGGCCTCTTTGCCTTCCATTTTGCCGCGTCAGCATCCCTTTATGTAAGACGCGAACAAAACACTCGACGTACGCTTGGCACCGACACCGGCTCGCTGCAGCATTAGCGGCGTCCCGCTGCCATTAGTGGCTCCTTTGCTCCTCACGCTGCCACGGAGAGGAGTTAACGACGATGACATCGCTAATGGTGATGACTCTTTAACAGTCAGTTGCAGTGGTTCCCAGATAAAAAAACAAAAAAAACAAAACAGATTCCTGCTTTCAAAATGCTGTTGCTGTTTGCCGTGCAGTGAGCAGTGCACAAAGTGCTGAGGAAGACATGAAGATGAACGGCGTCTTAACGACCACAGATCCAACATGCCTCTTTATCACCAAGGCACCTCAAAGAAACCGCTGGACGTTATCCGTTACAGCAACATTGTTTTTCACAGCCGCACATACAGACGTGAGAAGAAATTAGCACACATGGAAATGGTTGAGTTTTTAACATTTGATCTTCTTCGATACAGTGCCTGCAGATAAAGGTGATACACTCAAACAAGTGATGCAAAAAAATGGATTCACTTTCATAATTGAAATGAATACAAAAAAAACAAAAACAGATCGGCCTCATTGAGAAAGTGAGCACAGCCGTACATTCATGGACAATACTTCAAATCCCTCAGACATCCAATAACTGAGGGAACTCAGGGTGGAAAAGTAGTCAAACATATCAACAAGTAGATGTCAGAGACTAGTGGACAATTATGTGAAGTATGTGGCTGGAATTTCTTTTTCCAAAAAAAGAATAATTACATCTGCTGATATTTTTGTTGAATAAATATTTGATTCCATAATTTACCTAGCAGTGGTGTTTAAGTATGCTTAAATACTTTTATATGTTGACACTGTTTAAAAAAAGTTTGCTTGTCCAAACACGTTTGGAAAAAAACCTTTTTCTTTTATTTTCAAATGTCTTTACCTCAAAAACTTTCTCCGTCTCTGTACCTCCCCTTGAAATACTTCTGAGCTAATATCTGTGGTCATTAAATGTGACTGAGTCAGTAAAATACCACTGAATGATAACAGTTGATATTAAAGAAATGTTTCACACAAATTAGGTGAGTAAGCTTATGAATTGTTTAGTATAAAGTGACATTGCGATGTTGTGTTAGATATATATATATGAAAAGCCAACTGATGCATCATTTAATATTAGCTCATTGCAGACTAAGTCAGTCGATCAGTTATCAATAAGATACTTTATTTAAACTACTTTACAATACTTTATTTAAATTAAATAAAACGCAGAAATGTCAGGGACATTTTTGCTTCTCAACAGTAAATTCTCCTGCCCATAGTGTTTACTTAAGGGTCGCTTATTAAAAATATGCATTTATAGTGTAGGTTGTGACAAGAAAAAAATATATAAGCTAGATCATGATCAGACTTTTGAAAATCTATCATACTATACTATTAATATTGGTATCAATAGGACTATAAAAAAATACATTTATACAAATTTGGAGTTTTTTTGGAGTTAAATTTTACATTGTGACATTCCTGTCACTTCCTGTCTGATATGTCACGGTTTGCCACTGGTTGTATGTGTTTGGGAGGAGAGGCGAAGCATCACTTGAAAAACTGCTGTAAATGTCTGCATGCTGATGTTCAATAGCTGACACGCATATTAACACAGTAACTGTAGACATGATAAGTCCATGTTAGCGTTCATCGCTAAGACCTAATACAGCCGACGTTGTTTCAGTACAGTGCACACCGATGTCACAGGAAGTCAAGACTGACGACGGAAATTCTGATCCTGATAGAACGAGACTTTATTTGACAACATGGCTTCTCTATGTATTTCATCTGTTTAATAATTTGGCGTCAGACCGGAACATTTTGTCTCGTTTTAACATTTTTAACGAGGGAGAGATCTATTAGTTGTTATTGGAACATCATAATGGGAACATCTGGGGCATCAAATCCTTCATCGGATCTGGTTCACTTCTCAAACTATTAATGTTTCCGTCATGAAAATGTAAAAGGAATGCTGCAAGAAAAAATATTAATCTGAAAAAAAAAATGTATAATCAGAATAAATCCTCACATTTGAGCAGCTGGAAATAGAGAATGTTTGGTCTTTTGCTTGAAAACTATTGATTAATTTTCTGAAGGCAACTGGGAATATGTTCAGTTTACCCTGCGGCTACTACTTTACACTCTCTTCACTTTGGAACAGCTTCAAAGTCCTTCATTTAACACTCATAGATGGTACACATTACCAAGAAGATAATGAATATAATATTTGTAGTGATCTTACCTGGAGGGTGCCACGCCCACTAAGTTTGGCCCCAAACCCCTGAAGAGAGAGCGAGGTCCTTCTTTCTCCAATATCAACCTGAATACAAAACACACAAACACACACATGCATGCTGTTGGGGACTGCAGACTGATGGTGCACAGCTCTCTACCAGTATTGTACAATTTAAGGATTACAATTTAAATTGAATTTCAAATTTCAAACTAAAATGATAAAAATTAAAGTGTTTTTTTTCCCTGGAATAGTTTACTTTGATTCTCAAGGATGGTGACATCAGTCACAAGACGATCCAGAGCAAGAGACCACAGTCCAGTTGTTTTAAGTTTTGGTATAAATATCTTTCCCTTCTGTCACTACCATCACATTTCAACCTCTGAGCAAGAGGAACTTTAGCCTACATTCGAAGCCCCGGGATGAGCGGGGCATCTAAGAATAGAAAAAGTCCAACACTTTTGGATTGGATGTATGTTTGTTTCCACTGAACAAGCACATTAACTCTATTCCAACAGGCTGCAGCTTGGAAGTGTGTCAAACTGCACAACTATTTCTGCAAATACATGAGCTGCAGTGTGATATAACCGACGGCCCGAGCTGCAAAACATTTCTGCATTAGTTCAATTATTTGTGTTGAACGGCTCACAAAAAGCAGATGTGTTTCGGTCTTCTTAGCCGTGCGTCATGTCTAAGCACTGCTGCGCCACACTTGTTTTGGTTGGCTGCAGTGTGCAGGAGCTGGCCAGAAGAACATGTTGAAATGTTCGTAGGGCCTCGCTGACCGCACCCCCACCTCCTACTGCCTTCAACATGGCAGCAAAATCTGTATTCAACTGCAGTTGGACAATATGACAAAACTGAGTTAGTTAGGAATATACCACAAGCTTACAGAATAAAGTTGGGACTCCCATCGTGCCTGGCAGTGCGTGACTTAGTTCAGTGAATATGAAAAGTGGCATGTTGCTATCAAACAGGGATTCTTCCAGAGGCTCAGAGCAACTGCGATCTCTGACTGTTGTCTTTGGATCTAATTTCCTTTATCATCACAAATGGCAATCTAACCTAAATCAAAGCAGTCTTTCAGTAAGCAGACAGAAAATAGGAAAAGGCCTGTCATAACAGGACCTTTGAGTCATTATAAAATCACAAAATGGAGGGAAATCTCACAAAGATAAATGAATAATAAGAGTCGGATTTGTTATGAAATTTCCTGTTTGGCTAAAGCGCCTGATGCGTGCTCTTGCGCGTAGTTTTCCCAAAGGGGGAGGTTGGAGGATTTGTGTTTCACGGAGTGGATAGTCTTGCCAGGGTGACATCGACCAAGCTAAACAAAATAACAACATGGAGCCTGTCGAGGAGGGAGCCGTGACTCTGCAGGGAGAGCACCATGAACAGCTCCACTTGTTTTAGTTAGAGCTCAAATAATTAGAGCACGGGCAGTATTATATATATGATGATGATGATGATGATGATGATGATGATGACATTGCGTATGCACGAGTCCAACTGTGCTAAAAGTTGTGGAGGTACCCACTTGAGACAGTGCAGGGGGCCCGGCGGGGACATTCGGGCCACGCTGGCCCCGTTGACAGTACTGAGCTGAACCTCAGACACATAGAGGGTGACGGAGGACGACTGCAGACGGGTCTTCACGACTTCCAGTGGACAAGTCAGGATGGCTCCCACTGTGCCCCCACATCTGGCAAAGAGAGAGGAAAAGTGGAGGTGAGGTAACAAACAATGTGCACGTCTCAGCAGCCAGAACAAGGCTGGAAGTGTTTCGTATTTTCGTTAAGAGAAGGTGTCCAACGTATTACATAAATGAATTACCCAACGTGTGGTTGGTGGAATTCTAAAGATCCCTGGCATGCAGACAAGAAAAAGCACAATGTGGGAACAGAGGGCTAGTCAGGAATGCTTTGTGTTTCCTGTGGAATAACATCAAGCTTCTGTGCAGTGCCACAGTGTAGTCTACACTCGGACAGATGTGTTTTCATAACAACGAACCGTACACCAATGACATAACCACTGGATATACTTGAGATTGGGGACCGCGGTGCCCCAGTTTGTGCCAATCATGCAACCAGGTCACAGACTAATCATTAGTAAATCTAAAACATAATTAACCAGCTATGTGGAAATTCAGTGAGCTGTTTAAAAATGAAACTGAAATACTCTTCTAACCAACTGGATAAAAATATTCTATAATAGTCCGAAAAATACGGTAATGCTCAGTTAAAAAAAAGAAAGAAAAAAAAGGTGTTTAACTGTGTCTGAATCAAAACAAACATGGCGCCTGACCAGTTGTCTGGATAGAAAACAGTCAGAACTTGGTAGACAGGTTAAAACCTTTTTTTTTATGTTGTAAGAGAATTTTTTTTTTTTTTTTTTTTTAACTATACTTCCAATCGGCAACATAAAGGCACACAAAATCTTGGACATCAAAATATAAACAGAGCCACTCTTCTGCATGCTCTGCGGGAATGTCCCAGGTTATTGCCATTTTACAGAGGTACTAAAAACCTTGACGACACAATTCCCAAACATGTGCCAACAGCAGTTAATAAAGCTGTTTGAGCCGACAGTAACAGGTTTTAAAGGAGGAGTCGGGCTTATTGTATGTCACGAGTTAATACGATGTGCTATTTTTGTTTTGATTTGGAGCAACCAGGTTAAAAATATTTTATTGTGGAGGAGACAGAAAACTTCTACCTCAGGTTGGTACGACGAGTCCTTCTAGTAATCAAACGTTGACGGTTAATTATCTTTTAGAGAAACTGATGGGAACCTGAATGTATGAATACCATGTAAAAAATACATATCACGTCCAGGGGATTACTTTATGACCAGCTCAGGTAATTTATGGAAATCGCCTGCTCGGGTACCAAATGTTTGAGCACAGAAACCTTATCTTGCTACACGGGCTGCGTAAATAAACTGCACCTAACAGGACTGTATTGGACAGGGCCAGACTGGAGGATATCAATAGCGAGACGGAGAGCGGTTATCTATAGTTGGAGTTAATTTTCAATAAGTACCAAAACAGAGAGCAAGCCAGTCCTGTCAACACAGTTTTTGGCAGAGGTGGGCTAACGCAGGGCAGACAGCTACTGTACACACTGCAGAGAAAGCAGCACACTACAATAGTGACAAGTCTCGGTTAATCTCATTTAGGCCCTGAGTTACGTCTGCAGCTCGATATTCATAACACCGAAAAACCTTCTAAAACTAGAACTATTCTCAGTTTTGCTCATATCAATCTATTTAGGTATAGCCGTCAGTGCAGTGGCAGCCTCACAAAGAAAAACAAGAAATGCTCTATAAGATCAACACAAGACCCAATGCTGCTGTTAACTATAAGTGAAGGGTTCATTTAGACAAAAGAGAACAAATTAATTCGTGATTTCACAATTCAACTTATTAGCTGGAGAGTGTACCTGAGACAAGATGGTGTGGTTTTACAAAATCTACTTTTTCAACTGGTCTGTAAAACCACCCAAAAACGTATTCACCCACTTCCTGAGGCTGTGTACGCAGTCATATGAGAAATGTGAAATCACACCCTACATTACTGTAACAACTCCAGACTGTGATTCAATCAGATTTGAGCAAAATATAACCTTTGACCAACCCAACTTGTGAGGACAGAGAAGCCTAGACTGCAGCCAGTGGTGGAAGAAGTTGCCAGGTCTTTTTCTTAAGTAAAAGTTTGTAAATATTATCAGTAAAATGTACTCAAAGTATTAAAAGTAAAAGTGCTCATTGTGCAGTAAATACTTCCTGTCAGAGTTGTACAGTTTACTACTGTATTAATGTGCATTTTCAGGTTGTGTTTATTTTAACTACTTTAACTATTATAACCACGTTATGCATCATATTCTATAAGCTCATCATATGTTTATAGCGTCCCTGCCCTAAGAGAAGCCCGTATCTCTAAACAGCCCTGTTTGCAGCTTTGTAACATTGCTCTACTGATCCAAGAGGGGTTTTAAATGGTTTATTTGTTTTAAAACATACATTTTTCTCAACCCATAAAAGAACATTTAATCCTTCAGTTTATCAGAAACATTCAAATTCGAAGTGACCAAATTTGGAGATACGTTGCTTTCACTGTACAGGAAGGCTATGAATAACTTATTATAAAAATAACTTGTAACCAAGCTTTTAAAAAAATTACAGTGAAATGGAAAGTACAAAGTTTGCCTTTGAGATGTAGTCGAGTGGAAGTCTTGGGTTGCATAGAATAAAACTACTCAAGTAAAGCACAAGTACCTTGCATTTGTGATTAAGCACAGTATTCAAGTAAATGTACGTGGTTACATTCCTCCAATGACTGCACCAAACTGTGCACCAGTTTACATGTCGGACCAGGGAGATCCCAGTTTACATGTCGGACCAGGGAGATCCCAGTTTACATGTCGGACCAGGGAGATCCCAGTTTACATGTCGGACCAGGGAGATCCCAGTTTACATGTCGGACCAGGGAGATCCCAGTTTACATGTCGGACCAAGGAGATCCCAGTTTACATGTTGGACCAGGGAGATCCCAGTTTACGTGTTGGACCAGGGAGATCCCAGTTTACATGTTGGACCAGGGAGATCCCAGTTTACATGTTGGACCAGGGAGATCCCAGTTTACATGTTGGACCAAGGAGATCCCAGTTTACATGTTGGACCAGGGAGATCCCAGTTTACGTGTTGGACCAAGGAGATCCCAGTTTACGTGTTGGACCAGGGAGATCCCAGTTTACGTGTTGGACCAGGGAGATCCCAGTTTACGTGTTGGACCAGGGAGATCCCAGTTTACGTGTTGGACCAGGGAGATCCCAGTTTACGTGTCGGACCAGGGAGATCCCAGTTTACGTGTCGGACCAGGGAGATCCCAGTTTACGTGTTGGACCAGGGAGATCCCAGCCGACACCTCTGCCTGGTTTCTATTACATGAATTCCCTGACCTGACCTGACCTTCAATAACACGTTTGTTTAGATGTATTTATGGCCGATACGTCCATACGACACCGCTCAGTCTTCTACCAAGAGTATAATCTGGTGTGGCTGATGTTCATCTTTATATAATATCATCCTTACCGTTGTGACAATTCATGGTTTAAAAAAAAAAGAAGAAAAAAAGGAAACTCCAGCCATTTCATTCATACATTGAAATGTCATTGAAATGTCATCTCCTACGGGTGCACATGCGCGGACAAGATTGTTTGGCTCACGTCTTTGCACGCTGACGCTAAACACCGATCTTTAAATTCCCACGATGCCACGAAACAAACGCACAATGTATTAAAACACCAAAACAAAACCACCCCGTCAGGAGCAGCTTCACCGGCCGGCGGCGGCGGTTAGCCGCGAGCGCGCAGCGTGCTAGCTGCGCCCTGATGAAACACTCACCCTCCAGCAAACAGATGAACTAAGGTGTCTCTTTGACTCATTGTGTCTCATATTCGGGAACCGTCCACGGGGCACCGCACGGGGGGCGACGAGAGCGGGCGCGGAGAGACCCCGAAGTAGCAAGCCGATGATACTCAGCCCGTCTGTGTTGTGGTGGAGGTCAGCTAAAAAAAAAAAAAAAAAAAAAAAAAACGAGGGTATGGAGCTAGCTTTCGTTAGCTACCAAAGCTAATGAGTTTCCGGTGGGAAAAAAACAAAAAAGGTGGATGTGAGAGCGACAAGGAGAGCGTCTTCTTCTGGAGGAGGGTTAACGCTTCACCGCAATGTGCGTCTCCTTCAATGTCGGCGAGTTAATTCCAGTGTTGGAGCTGCGGCGGCGGACTCGGCTCGGCTCGGCTCGGCCTCCCTCAATGTGACTGAAGCTCTGCGGGTCAGGTCGCAATGTTTATCGTCGGATGGGACGCCGCAAAGCTCGGCTGCTGATTGGCTGAGGGATCACCTGAGCCCCGCCCCCCCCCAGTCACTACTCCTTCACGTGACCCCGCAGAGCTCACCACCTGACACCGTGGAGGACTGAAGTCGAGGTGTATCGTTTGAAGAGCTTTTTGTCTTATGTGTGAAAGTACAGTTTGAAAATGAGCCGTAAGAAAGAAACCAGGTGTTCGCGCAGCACCGCGGGCTTCACAACTTCACAACTTCACAACTCCACACGGAAAAGAAAAGAGTTCGTGCACTTCACGCGCGTTAACAACAAAGATTTATATCCGGTTTTTTCTACCCGAGCAGAGAATTTAAGAAATCTTTAGATACTTAAAAAGAACTTCCGCCCGAACAGGGACTTGAACCCTGGACCCTCAGATTAAAAGTCTGATGCTCTACCGACTGAGCTATCCGGGCTCTGAAATGGGTAAAAAATACTGTAATTCTTACAGTAGACCTTTGCGGTGTCTTTTTTTTTTTTTTTATTGTTTAACAGGCCTCTCTTTTATAATAATGGTCTATGGTAAAAAAAAAAAAAAAAAAAGTGCTCTTTGGACAGGACGGATTTTTGTGTTGTTATACCAAAAGTGGTCACCGGGAATAAATAATAGCAAAGTTTGCAGGATATTTCGCAGTTTGTTAGCTTTCAATATTTTTACAATGATGCATTATGTAAGTCTATCCATGTACATTTTCATTTCATTACGGTGAAATTACTGCAATAAACCTGTAAACTCACTACTGTAAGAAAGGCCCCAATGTTCACAAAGCCATACCCTGATTTGTTGTCCATAGCCTGTAAGTCAGAGCACTTTAAAGCATCAGACATCCAGTCTGGGGAGAATCATTCACTGGCAGGGAATCCTGGAAGGAAACCAAATATGGCCTCACTTGCCAATCAGCATTCCAAATCACTAACTTTTCATCCTCCTCCTCCAAGCAGGGTGGTTGAGGACCTGCCACATGACCTGCTCAAAGCATTGTCAACATGCAGTGGGTGGTTAGTTGAAAGTAACGTGGTGTATAAATGGTTTGCTAAAAATAATTGACTGAAATAATTAAGGATTGAATAGTAATGAATGAATTGTTCTAGTAGTATCATGCATCACTCCCCTGATGAGTAAAATGCCACCTAGAATTCTGACTTAATTTACATAGAAGCAGAGTGAATGCCCCCATTAGTCATATGTGTGTAAAAATAAAGTTTCATTGTCCATCACGTGTTTAGATGACCAGCAGCTGTTGGTGGTGAAGGAAGAGGTTCCAGTCTGAACCAGGAGGACCCAAACAGCCCTCACATTAAAGAAGAGAAGGAGGAAGTCTGGACCGATCTGAAAGGAGAGCAGCTTCAACGGCTGGAGGAGGCTGGTTTCCATTCACTGTGAAGAGTGAAGACGATGATAACAGAAGCAGATGGAGAAGACTTTGGAACATCAGGATCGGCCGAGAACTTAGATTCACGTCGTCATCTCCAACCAATACAAGATGACCTTTGTGAGGTTCTGATCCTGAGACTGAAGACGGTGGTACTGGTTGGAAAGAGACACGTGCATCTGAGGCAGGTTTAACCACTCTGAATAGTAATGAAGCCAATGTAAATGATAGAAAATGTAATAGCTGCTCTGAGTGTGCTAAATTATTTGTTGGGAAGTACAAACTGCAGCGGCACGTGAGAGAAACCATTTGGTTGTGATGATTGTGGGATACATTTTTCACATAAATTGCAACTCAAGAAACACAAGACAGATTTACACAAATAAAGAATTGCAAAGTATGAATCAGAGTCCACACCAGAGAAAAACTGTGCAGTTGAAGTGTTTTTTGCAATAATCATTAGACACACAGTTTACTGGCTATGTTTTTTTTAGTTTTTGTTAGTTGGCAGCAGTTGTAAATGGAGTTGTTGATCTTTTGGTGAAGCTGTTCACCAGTAAGAGTTTGAAACTAGAGATACATGATGGTTTAGTGGTGATTTAGTTACTCAGCACTTCATAACATAGTTCCACGTAGTTTATAGTAGAAATTTAATGTTGAAGTTTGTATGACCATAAGAAAAGTGAGCTGGTCATCTCAGGGCAGGTTGTGCTCAGTTGTTCATGAGGTTTATGTAGTTACTCACTCACTTTATAGCAACTAGTATTTGGCACAAAAATCAACTTCCAGTTGAACATTATACGTAATGATACAACTAAGCTGGCTAAAACCATGGCAGTCAAATATTTCTGCTCTGGTGAAAGTGTTTTAGAAATCTGTTCATTCAACTTTATGTTCACTTCGGTGTTTAGTTTGTTGTATTACTGAATTGATCATTTCAGGACATTTTTTGTAATGTTTTATTGTTTGGTTATATTTACCCTTGTTCTTTTTAAATACTTGTAAATTCAACTTTCATCAAACTGCTTTTGTTGAAGTCTTTTTTTTTTTTTTTAACTCTTCATGAAAATCAAAATGTTCTTTTTTCAAACTGACTTGCATTGTTTGTCAATAATGTAACAGGATGTTGTCATAAGGTCTATTAGATGAAGGTTCTTATCTGGTGATTTCTGTTGTTTTAACAGTGAACAATTCACAGGTAGCAAATAGACTTAATAGTAGTTTGGCTTTTGAAGTCACGCTCTAATATCACAGAATACAGTTTTTGTTCCATGTGCTTTCAGACCACAAACAAACCTCACCAGACTGTTTGACATGATTGTTAGTGCAGTACTGTATTACTATCTCTGTATCCTCTCGTCTTCATCCAAGTGTTAACACACCTTAACTTTGATTTCCCTCCAGTCAGGGTGCAGCTCTATCAGCATATAATATATTTCATTTATTGAAGCAGAATTACTTCCTGCCTTTATACTGTTTTATTGCTGAACTGTGAGCCTCAGCTAAGTCCCTGCTGTGGCAATGTGGAAAATCCTATCGAGTGCTATAACTTTACTTTAACCTAAATTAATCAATAAGTAATTCAGAACTCAGTTGATGTAATATTTCAGGTTTCATTATGCCCAGGACAAAATAACAAGTGTTAACTGTGTCTTTGGGGGCCAGCTGTGTCCCTTTGAAATCACAGAAATTGTTATTACAGTCATCAAACTGTATTAAATTGAATTTACTCATAATGTATTGATGTCTCTGAACTCATGTCCTGCCAGTCTTTGATCTGCCCTCTGTGTGAGACGGCTGCTGCCACACAACAAGGTTGATGTCACACACGTTCACCTCACTTTCATCTTCTACGCTGAGCAGCATCACTTTCCTACCACACCAGTGCTCGTCACACATTACACACAAGACAATATACCCACAGACTGATCCGACCTCTGTGGTGTATGTGACCCAAATATTTCATACAGAGGTTATTTGAGTATCTACTGTGGGCAACTGTATGTGAGTAAAGAAAAAGGAAATAGAAGGAGATGAACTGAGACTGCCGACTTGTGTCCACTTTAAATGAGGTTTTCGAATTTGGGCACCAGAATAAAACCCATACGCTGCTTAATTTCATAATTACAGATGCAGATGAACAAGGCCAGATCATGTGGCACAATTTCTCATGTAATCATGTTACTGTCACACTGTATGAAAGACACGAGAGCACATCTGCTCCAATCACTCCGGCTTGTTGGATTTTCTTACATTTTCTGGACACAGTGTAAACCCTTGTGCCGTTATAAGTTGCAATTAAAATATCCTTATAGCATCTTTATCAGAACTCAATATTAATACACAGCACATATGAGGCATCTTGCAGGAAACCCCAAAACAATGATGACAGTTTGTCAGGATAATTTCTCCTTGTAACATTGATGGCCTTTTTTGGGGGGGGGGCATAAAGTCTAAACTCAAATATTACATTAACCCTTAAATGAAAACTGCAAATACAGCCAATTGTCTTTGAATCCAAATGACAGATTTACTTGCAATTTATGGACAAAACTAACTATGACTGCCCTTCTTTCATCGCCAGCTTGATTCAGCAGTGTGTATTTTTTAAGTTCTCCATTGTCGATGGATAGCACCTGGTAGTATTTTTGGTATCACCTCCTTCAAGGTTTTAAGCAAGCTGAACAGATACAAAACGGTGTTATGAAAACACGGCAGAGCACTGGTTGGTCAGAGAGAATCATCCCAGTCACTGCTTGTGCAACACGGGACATCCCGCCCACACCCGCCACTGTTAACTAGCTAAGCTACGTAGCAGCCGCAATTTTGTTTAATGGTGGCCCACAGAACCACACAGTGGTCATTGTTGGCATCATTAAGGCGCAGACGATTCTTTGTTTGGTTGTTGTTGAAAGGACCCAGCAAGCTGTGGATGGAGCAATAAGTAATGAGAAGATATACCAAGACGTTGCTAAACCATTGGCCGCGCGCAGCTACGACAGGACATTCCAGCAGTGCAGCGAAAGATTTAAAAAAAAACTAAACAGCAACTACCGATTGATGAAGAACCACAACTGTTGCAGTGGATCGAAGAGAAAAAGTCGGAAGTGCTACAACTACAGCCACACTTGTGGCTTTATGAGGCTGTATGTATGTAGAGTGATGCTTTTAGTATGCCATCTTAATTTGGCTAAAGTATTAGTAAAGTATAATTAGTAAAGTATAGTTGAAGCTTATCAAAATGTCTTCAGTTTTACAAGTTTGTTCATAAATCAAAGTTTTGGACAAATATAAAGTTTGATCTGATGGTAATAAGGAGACCCCGATGTCAATAATCACAGGGGACATGAACCTTATTTCACAACAATCCATTCTGTATTTCACAGGACTGCCAAAGTAATGTGATTACATCATCTGTGAACCATAACTGTCAGTGCACAATTGTGCCAATCTCATGGACGCCGGTTACGTGTCTGCCATTCAGCCTCGCTGCCAATTTGTGCCAGTGGAAGGCAACTATTTCTGTTGTCTATTTCTGTATTTCTATTTCTGTCGTCTGTAAAACTGTTGAAACGACACATCCAACTACAAACTAGGACAGTTTTTACTTTGAGATAAACTTTTAATCCACACCATATTTATATTTGTAAAATCTCCCAGACATTAAGAATTGGATGTTTTCGCGACATCTTAAAAATGTAAAGTCAATGGGCCGAGCTGGAATCGGTGGGCGAGGCCAACGAGGAATAACACTTGTGCCCGTGTGCATTGAGGCGAACAACATCAAAGCAAATCCAGAAGCTAGAAAACTTTTAGAAGTGAGCGAGCATCATGTTTCATTCTAGTATCTCTTTTATTTCTTCTTCATCCACGGCAAACTCATAAGAAAGATTTTGGCCTGTTACTACATTAATAGTCAAAATCAGGGTCAGTAAAATGTATCCTTGTTAGACCATGAGCAGTTGTGAACAATTTTAAGGCCATTCATCCAAAAGTTATTGAAATATTTCAGTTTTGGTAAAAGTTTCGAGCTGCCCTTGGAGCCTTCCAGGCGCTGCAGCTACAAACCCACTTGATTGCGAGTAATAACCGTCTTGGCTTCATGCTCCATGGATAGCGTGCAAACCCATGACGAGCCAGTCTGGCCAATATCCTCTGCATGCTTCCCAAACCAACCTACCGTACAACCTCTGCTCTAATGATGCTAATACACAGTAAGGTAATTAAACTGTGATTCTCTCCGTACGGATGCTTATTACAACCTTTATGTAATCTGTGCTGCCCTCACAGCCTGGTTCTCAGTTTGGAGATCTCCCAAAAATTGCCTTGAGCACTTGAAACTAGGGAAAAGGTTTATTCAAGAGTTCCTTCAACAAGAGTTTACTTTCTGACTGTTCTCAGAGTGCCTGTTTCAGGCTCCTAAAGCGCTTTCGACCTTCTTAAATGTAAGCGGTATGATTCACACCTCATTCAAAGCATTGGGAATTTACGATGTCCGTTATATTCAAGCAGAGGTAATAGGATCAGTTATGTTTCTTCTACTAAGATCTTTTACCTGGTGTCTGGTTCCCAAAAGTCTGTCTGCACGCTTGGTACTTTTGACCCTGCACAACAATGGCAACATGAAAACTGGGCACACAAGCTAAGAGTGTCTGTTTGTGAGGAAAAAGTATTTTTGGTCAGTTTGTTTTGGCCGTCGAAGCAGAAGCCAACTTCTGTGTCTTCTGTGCATGTCTGTCTGTGAGCAGTCAAATAAAAAGTTTGTCTGACCTTTGAGAGCAAACATTCTATTCATGGCTTTTGGTCGGCCTCCGAGCGCAAACACAATCACAGTTAAATGTAGCAGCCAAAACATGTTTTGTACCAAGAAATAACATACAGCATGTGCAAAGTGCACCTGAGGTCAGTCCCAACACTCTGCATGTCTTGCTAATGAATGCTTAATATGTCACTACTGTGGAATGTAGAAATAACACGTTAATATTTTATGCAATAAAATGCACCCTTTAAGCTGCAGCATGACTTGATTGGCTTGGCATGACTGGTTTGTTATAATGGTTAATGTTAGCAAACTGAAGCTATCTACTCACATATGATGAACATGCGTGGTTCTGTTCACTGCCTCTATGACTCATACTCGTACTAATAATGATAGTGCATTTACTATAATATCACCAAAGTGACTGTTGTTCTGGTAAATTTACCTAATGTGCAACAGTTTATAACCAGATCATTGGTTCTCTGAATCACCATCATTATACTTGATGTACACTTATGAACATCGGTATGAAGGGGAATCTGTAAATAAGATTAGACCTTGACAGATGCTGGATTTTTTGGGGGGGCTCATACAGATATTAGGAACTAAAAAAGTTCAGATCTTTATATATAGATATGGTCTATATAAAATCTATAAACACTGTTTTTGCAGTGATCTCTCCAATGTGGTTATCAAGCACCTTTTAAACCTGTGACAAAGTTATGTAATGGAGGCAGGATATTTTACAGTTTATCATTCACAGTGACATCACTGCACAAATGTGAATTTATTAATCATAAATCATATCGTAATCATCAAATAATAAAAAAACACAAGAACAATTACTATCTTTTTCTGAATTATCCTGTGTAAAAAAAAAAGATACTGATACTGATATTTCTGTTCAAGGCAAATATCAGCTGGTGCATCAGTCAAGCTCTAGATCTGTGGAATTAAAATAAATGAATAGAAGAAGGGCAACCTCAAGTCTCATGAATTTGTCATTACAGCTGTAAGAGTGACTGTCCCTTTGAGTTTCCGTCCCCTCAGTACTCGGAGGAGACGGCAAATGTGTAGCTGTGGGGCAACCATATTAGGGTGCTCCCTTATAAAGGAAATTGATTTGGGGAATCCCTCGGTGTGAAGTAATCTCTGGCAAGTTCTTTGTCACCAAATACGGAGACTAGTTTATATATCCTGTGTCCAAACAGACAGGTCATGCATGTATGAATATACTGTATAAATATCCTGCCATCATAGGGAGCCTCTGTGTATGAGTTTGAACTGCTTTATGTGCAACAATGTACAACACTTTAACTAAAACACAATGTGTGAATTTGATCATGTCACTCGTAGCTTCTGACTCAGTAAACAGCCTGTAGGGTTGGAAATGCTGGGAAAAGAAAAAGAATAAAGAAAAGAAAACCTTCTGTGCTTTTACATGTTTGAAAGTATTTCTGGAATATCTGTAGTCAGTCAACACTTATTAATGATCAACTACTGTCTGACCATTTGGCTACTGAACGTTTTACTTTGTTGATTAAAAAATATATTTTCCCAATTTACCACAGTTTACTTATATGCATGTCACAGGGTTTAGATGGCCTTCTGAAAATGTGTTTTGTTATGAGGGGGATGAGAAGCATGCTTCTTTTTGTACACAAGTGAAATCTAGTGAGGAAATAGCAGTTAAACTTTAACTATTTTGAGGGCAAAGGGTTTGTTTGTGTAGTGCATGTGACAACAGAGCAGTCAGTAATTACATAAATGCCCATGCTTTACTCACATGTGCTCAGGCATCCTTAAAGGTTCAGTGGGATGGATTTAGGAGGATCTTTTGCCAGGTATGGAATATAACATTCATAATTATGTTTCCATTAAACACCTGAAACACCTGAATTATTGTGTTTTCGTGACCTTAGAATGAGTCCTTCATATCTACATAGGGAGCGGGTCCTCTTTTACGGAGCCCGCCATGTTGCACTGCCATGTTTCTACAGTAGGCCAGAGGGGACAAACCCAAACACTGGGCCAAACAGAGGGCTTTCGGCGTTTGTCATGAGTTTGTCTGCCATCATAGATTCTCTTTCACTCTTGGAAGGGGAGGTTCAGGCCATGGCTGTTCAGTTGGTTGCAATCTGCAACCTCACCACTAGATGCCACTAAATCCTACACACTGCTCCAAGTCGTGTGCACGGCGTGCTTGGCGCTCAATTAGTTAAGTTGTGACTGTGAGGCAACGGCAACATGGAGGATGTCTAGAAGACGCAGAGGCTAACCGTTTAGCAAGCTAGCAGGTGGATAATGTCATGCAGGCAAAGGCATAATGACAGATGGAAAAGTAGAGACTGTCAGGAACATTAACAGAAAAATAAAACAATGACTAAAATTACAATTTTGAATTATCGTTCAGTGAAAAATAAGGTTCCATAGCTTCCGCCATTTCTGAAAACATCAGCAAACACGTCACAACTTGGGAGCGCTGGGTTTTTGGGAAAAACGTTGTAAATACCACAAGAAGGCAGAGTTCTTACGCCGTCTTCTCGTGAACACGGTAAACACGACCCCATTTGAAGGCACCGATACTCCACCACAGCTACGTACTTCCACACTACACTGATTATGTACACATACGAGAAAACCTGACCAACCGACGGCAAGAAGAGCTCCTTCACTGGTTTTTGTTTGGTTGAACATGAAAAAGTGTTGTTGTTGTCTTTTAAGACAAAAAAAAGAGGGAGCGAGAAAACAATCACTTATCAAGAACAGTTTTTTTTTTCTGTCATTGTCCACAGTCGTCAACACAGGAATGTGAGCATAAACTACAAAAGTGCCATTTTAAGTGCTACTAAAGTTCAACTATTCAAGGTAAAGTCGGAAGAGGAGTGTTTTTAGTTTGCGGCGGAAGATGTACAGAGTTTCCGCTGTCCTGATGTCGTTGGGGAGCTCATTCCACCATTTAGGAGCCAGGACAGCAAACAGTCTTGATTTAGTAGAGTGTTTAGCTCAGTGAGGAGCAACAAGCCGATTGGTAGAAGCAGAGCGGAGGGAGCAAGCTGGGATGTAAGGTTGGACCATGTCCTGGATGTAGACTGGACCCGATCTGTTCGTAGCACGGTACGCAAGTACCAATGTTTTGAAACGGATGCGGGCAGCTACTGGTAACCAGTGAAGGGAGCAGAGGAGGAGGAGGAGGAAGAGGAGGAGGAGCGGAGTAGTGTGAGTGTATTTAGGAGGTTAAAGACTAGTCGTGTTGAATGTTGAATAACGTGTTGTTGTAGTGATGTTGGCAGTAAGGGAGAGTTGACTGTCGAGTATCTCCGAGGTTCCTAGCAGTCAGGGTCGGGGATAACACAGAGTTGTCCAAGGTAGTAGTCAGGTCGAGGGTGGGAGAGTCTTTCCCTGGAAGGAAGAGCAGTTCAGTCTTGTCGAGGTTGATTTTCAGGTGGTGTGAGGACATCCACTGAGAGATGTCAGTCAGACAGGCAGAGATTCATGCTGCTACCTGTGTTTCAGATCGGGGAAAAGAGAGGATCAGTTGGGTGTCATCAGCATAGCTGTGGTAGGAAAAGACATGTGAGTGAATGACAGAGCCGAGAGAGTTGGTGTACAGAGAGAAGAGGAGGGGACCCAGGACGGAGCCTTGAGGGACACCAGTAGTGAGAGGACAAGGTTCAGACACAGATCCTCTCCAAGTTACCCGGTAAGTGCGGTCGTTGAGGTAAGATGAGAACAGGGAGAGAGCAGAGCCTGAAACACTGAGGTCCTGAAGGAGGAAAGAAGGATCTGGTGCACCAGATAAGGATAAAATGAAAATTAAATGAAAATAAAAATCTGATGGAAAAAAAGATTTGTCTCTTCCTCTTGTTTGCATTGTGGCTCCGGAAAGTCTCCTGTCAAGCAGGCTCCGAAAAGTCTCTTTGGTTTTCTCTCTTATTTGCAAGTTATTCCTTTTTTGTTTTACTTTCCGCATCCAATTGACAACTCCCACTGTGTCCTTATCTTGTGACCTACAACCAACTCAGTATTATCATACGAAAGGAGATACAAAGGGAATGGGGGTGACTGTCAACTGTTTGTCACTGGATAAAAGCTGCCCTACGGAGGAGATCTGGGAGCAATGCTGGACACCTCTCTTTGAGGGTGCATGTATTTGCTCCTTCTTGCAAGAATAAATGTCCGATATGTTTGATTTTGAACCAAGCCTCTGAGTAATTTTTCCAACAAAATCCAATGACATTCCTTTGGTGTAGTGAAATAAAACAAGACATTGACTGATGGTAGAATGTCAACAAATACTTTGTTATATTATCACTTCCTATTCTGAGATATGAAACTCACGCTCAATTGTAGAGAAAAAAGACAGCAACCAGCACTACACACACACACACACACACACACACACACACACACACACACACACACACACACACACACACACACACACACACACACACGACTGGTTGCAGAGCATGATTTGGATTCTTTGAGGCGTATATCAGAGCAGCCTTGGCATTAGGCTGCACTTTCTGTATAAAGGACATACTCAGACATATTACACACTCAAACACTTAACTTCTTAAAGGCTTTCACGTGGTAATGCAAATACTCTCCCACCCAATCACCCACATCATCCCTGTCATCACTGTCCCATGACTTCCATTGGTGCAGAGTGGAGTGGGAAGGAAACAGGTCAACTTAAGTGGTTGCACGTTCAGCAGCTCCACTCATATGACTGCCGTGCCTTCAGATATTACTGCAGAAGAAGAAGGAGCACGCAATGGACAATGATCCACTGAAAGCCTGGGAATTTACTTTGGGATGCCTATTTCAGTCATTGATAAGACTCAGCCTAGTTCGTTCCAACACTTTCCTACCGAGCAACTTTTGTGTTTTGTGTTTCTGGAGGCCAATGAAAGACTTTCTTATTTTACATATGCACTGTATGAATTAGTGTTTGGAGACAAAGTAAAAGAGTACTTTGAAAACAGTAAATTGGAGTCACATTTAGTGGACAGTTCAGCATTTTGAGAACTGTGCATTTGCACTTTTTTGTAAAGAGTACCATGAAAAGATCGATACTGGTCACAACTGTCCATGTTGAATGAATTGTCAGCTTGAAGTTGGTTAGCGTATCATAAAGCCTGAAACAGGGGAAATACCCCGTACACTGTGCTTCTCTGGATGTCTCATTGATTTTAAGGGGCAGCTGAAGAAATGTAACTTCACTTTAATTAATTAATTAATTTCAAATGCAAAGCATTTAATTTTTTTCATTCTCAACATTCGAAAATTGTCATTTCATGACTCAAATGAGGATGTTGACATTTTAAAATAGAAAATAAAATTGTCTCTGACCAATTAAAAATGTTCTGTTAAATTCCGAATCAACTTTTAATAATTTCATATATCTGTCACAGATATTCCTGTCATTAGTTATATCATTATATGTTTTTGTTTATTTAATATTGATCTATTTGCAATTCCATATTTCCAGTAGGCTATTTGCTAACCTTAACTAACCAGCTGCTCATCGACCTCTTGACAAAGAAGCAAAGACTGAAACACTAAGCAGCTAAAGAACCAGATATTTCCTCCGGGAGTTGGTGGACACCAAAAGTAGATCTAAAAAAAGAATGTTTACACTTCCAGTTTTTACAATACTTTGGAAATACATGTGCACTAATTATGGGCTGTCGATGGAGTCCGAATTTTTAAAATAAATGAATTACTGTAATAAACTAGAGACAAGTGAAAACATCCACACCATACCACCCACTGGTATGTAAGTCTTAGTAGACAATGGCCACGAATACCAATATGCAGAAAGGACTCTGGCATCCTCTTGGCTGTGCGATTTAACCAGGTGAACGGATTAAGAATGCGGTTAAGAAAACACTGTAGTTCTGCTGGTAACAAAACATCTGTATGAGCTTGTTTTTCAGTTACGTCTCAGTATCTTGCTTTGACTGAGGCTGAATGTGAGTGAAGTCAGTGTAGCTCTGCAGAATTTGCTGACCACATGAGCAGACAGCGGTGTGCTGCAAGCAGGATGACACTGATTAGTGACAACCAGACGGCAGCACAGCAGGACCCTGTCAGCAGTCGTCCAGAGACGACTGGAATGTTAAGTTTCAACCACTGCTCTCATTTTCCAAACTTTTATTTTTCTGTGGCATTAAGGATGTAGTCGACATTAGAAAATCCTGGGGGCAGCAAAATTAATGTCTAAATAATCTCAACTTTCATAAAATCATCAGTGACGTAAAATCCAGATAAAATATTTTCTCCCTGCGGTGTTTGCTATTGAAATAATTTTCCGTCTTCCTGAATTATAGAATTTGAAGGGTTATGTTTTTATTAGATGGCGACAACATCCATTGAACATGCATCCACTGAACATGCATCCTCAGCAGGCTTAAACTGTGACTGTTAAATGTACAGTATGTTGTTTGCTCCATTACAGAGGACTATAAAGGTTGTATCAGCCCCAATGTATTTTACTACTGAGAATTTACAATAAAATAGTGAAAAAAAATGACATTAGAAACTCCTCTGATCAGTCCTGTAGATTAATCCATTTCTGAGGTATTCATCCTAGCTCACAGTGAGCTCCAAGCATATTGACTTAGAGCACAGTGTAGATGGACAACATGACAGTCCTCCGGAAGGGAGGGCAAAATATCTCAATCGCCCCCTGGTGGCTGGTTGAAACTCTACACCTCTCTGTCAGGCCTCATATCATTTAACCATGGAATTATTTTCAAAAGGAGCACCAGATCACCGATAAGGAGTGATAAGGAGGTTTTTTTTTGGAGACAACCCCTAGTGGCACTAAGTATTGTACTTTAAGGTACTTCTGCATTGGCTTCTCTTTTACTTGCAGTTCAAGATAATACATATATACAGTCTATGCGTGAAGTTCATGGGTTGTAACATGAAACATGTGGGCTGGCAGGAGGCAGGACCTGAATACCTCTCCTATAGATCGCAGACTCTGGCTGCAAACATTGACTGCATACAAAATGACAACAGAAGCACAAAATGGCAGTACCCATTTCTGTGATATTTTAGTTTTATTAGAAGTGTTGACGCCTCGTTCGTGTCGCGGCTGTTCATATAGCTCATAGCACAAGAAAACATTACAATGCCACTCATGTTCTGCTGCCATCAACCATCCCTCAGCTGCTAATGTCACTTACTGTCACTTTCATTGACCGTTGGCTTTGTGTGCCACTATGACAATTCTTAAATTTAATATAAACTAATAAAACAAGTAAATACCAATAACTATAGCATTATGTCCATACCATGAATGTCCAAGACATGTTCAATGTTTAACACCACCGCCTGGAAAGTATATCATGTTCATGAAATCATTGACTCATGCATTACCTAGATTTGCACAATATCTACGAGTAAATAATTGACCTATGCCCCTAGGGAGTGTTATATGGTGGAGGAAATTAAGATATTTACTCTTGGTAAGTGTGTAAAATTGCATGTGTACCAAAAACCAGCAGGGACATTTCAGGCAGAATTAACATATGCCTCTAGAATAAGAGCGACATACCACTCACAATATGTGACGTTAGGAGTGTACAGACAGAACACTCAGTAAGGACGTAAAGATGAGGGCTTTAAACCCTTCCTGGAGTGTCAACCTTTTTTTACATTTCTGCTGGTTCATCAGCTCGTGAAAGAGAAAACAATGGTCATGAGTGCATTTATGAAGCAATATTTCTTAGTCATTCCCTTTTGCATTATGATTGCTTAGAGAATCCTTCCTCTTTCAAATCAGCATCCTTTTTTTTTTCTTTTAAACCCATGTACATTTTGTATTATTGTTTAATTTAATCTTTATCTGAATGTCTTATACATCTTTTTTTTATTCTGTCTTTTAGCCCATGAACAACATCATAAATCTTCCGGTTAACCTGCTAGATAGATTTGCAGACTTCATCAAAATTTCTTCATACCTTCCTAAGTTTAATGTGAAGTTGGTTTTGACTTGACCATAACATGATAATGCAATATTGAGTGGAGTTGCTACATGGGTGTCAAATGTGTGTTTTGTGAAGAAGATTCACTAATTTCTTACAGCTGCAAAGAAAAAGTCAAATTGATAGAATTGAGTTTTGATGTCAATTGTCAGCGTCATGTTTTTATTATCTGTTTATTTGGTGATTAAAACCCAAAGTTGAGACTGTTTGTTCTCGAAGCATTTGGACACACCACCGTTTCAACAGTTACAGCGAGAGGGCCCTGAATGCAACATGCATTGCGGTCTCTGGTCCAGTAGATGGGGTAGTGAGGTTGGGATTTTGGCCAGCAGGAGCCGCTTTTTTACAGCCATCAAGTTAGAATTAGTGAGCTAAATTAGTACCGGAGAACAATCGAGTTTGCTTAAGAAGTATACGCGAAAGATTGGCTCTGGTGTACTTTCATTATCCATGTCTACAATAGATCTTATACTATAATAATGTACATTCGATTTTTTTTTTAACAATTTAAAATGTTGTTTCGAAAAAATATTGTACATTATGCGGCAAATATGTCAGGATCTTCACGTCGTCCGTGTTTTATTTTGAAAGTTTCTACAGGAAGTGGAGCTGCGTGTCACGTGCGACTTGACGCCGCCGTCGGCCAACCGTGTCGACAGTCCGAGGGACCGCCGGAGAAAGCGAAGCGCTGGATTCAAGCGGTGAACCGTGTTTGTCTGGCGGCTCTGAAGCGTCTCAGTTCCTGCAGGTGAGACACCTGAAAGACGAAGAGTGTTTTGTGGAGGGTTTCGGCGCGTGCGACCCATTCACTATGTAGTTGCCCGCCTCGTGCGTGTTTTGCAGCGAGCGCGATTGTTGTTGTGACATTTTAAATTTCTCGGCTCAGTTGTTGTCTCTCTCTCTCTGTCTCTCTGTGGGTCGTGAAACACGGTAACTTGTCCCCGAGTCCGGACAAGAGAGGAGGGGGACAGAGAGGGGAGGGGTGGGGGGGGACAACAAGTGTGGAGAAATGAAGTCGGGAGAAGTCAAATTAACCGTCATGACACGTGTAAAACATCCGCGCGCATCATTCTTCGTAAGTGGAGCGTGCGAGATTAACGACGGTGAGCGAGCTAACTGTTAGCGGACTCGTGAACCGGCGCCGACAGACTCTTTTCTCCGGGTTCAGTTTTCATCACGTCGGAAGAAACCAAGTCGGTGTTTGTGTTAGTTTGACGGAGACTCCGGAGCATTTTGTTCGGACGCTATCTCTTGAGTCCCACGCGCAAACATCTCGGGAACCTTGTTGCCCGCGACGTGTCATCATCAAAAGCGCGATAGTTAACGACGTGTGAATTAAAAGTAGAAATGTATAATTTCAAGGGTCTTTTATTAGTTTATATGCACGCCGGACCAACCAGCGCATCGTCAAACTTTATAATCTATTGAATTGGTTTTCACCTTAACTAATAAGTGTCGTGGCGTTAAAAACGCCAATATTTTGACTGGACTTTGGTGCGTGTTGAAGCTGCAGGTCAGTCCGGAGCGGGACATGCGCCTGAAGCAGCGTTTCACTGTACTTCGGTTCAGACCCGCTCCGGGCTGGGATTATTTTTAGACCATCTAATGGTAGGGTTTATTGTGTCGGCCTGCGTTTGCTGCAGTTCTCGGTTGTTCCTCCCCGCTGCTCCTGGTTTCCAACCAGCTGTTCGTGGACACGTATGAATACAAAGGTTGATGGTGAGAGACACGTTGATGGTGAGAGACACGGGGAATCTGAGATCAAACACGTGTCCGGTGCGATAGTTTAATCTTGCATGTATTAATGCATCTTTTATTGTTGTCTTATCCATTCATTTTCAGGGGTGGAGGAGGTGTGTGTGTGTGTGGGGGGGGGGGGGGGGTGTTTTACTTGGTCTGCATTAGTCTGGTCCATTTTTAACATTCTGCCTTTTATCAACTGCCTTTAAAGCACTTTGACATTTGATCTGATTGAAAGGTGTTTGTAAATCAATAGATTTCTCATTGACATTTTGAATGGTTTTATGGGAGATGGCAGGAACACGAGGGTCTATAACAAAGCTCTGAGCCTGTTGCGTGAACAGAGCGCAGCACCACGACGTGCACGGGAAACAGGGAAGCTATGACCTTTGGGGGTTCGTATTTAAAGTAACACAAAATAGGCACCCGAGTCCCACCTGTTTTTTGTGAGCAGGTGAAGCCAGTCTTGTAACAGGAAGTTAGTTATCGTAGTTTGGCTGTTTTACACGTTCAGCCGGCAAAGCTGGCGCAATTTGGTTAAAACATTTTCTTCTTTAATCTGTAAAATCTGATGTTTTTAGATCCAGTGTCACTCAGGCTTCCCCTGGATCTGATGTCGAATGTGAAGAAACATCTATGGACCCACATAGAAATCATGAAAATAAGACACTCCTTATGATTCCAGACTTGCCTGAACATCATCACATTTTTAACCTTTCCCCAGCAGCAAACTATTACAATGATAGATGTCTATCGATCCACACATGGATTGCAAACAGGAACTGCTAATAGCTAATTCAGCATCATCGTAACAATGGTCATTTTTACATTACATTTACATTACATTTCATTTTGCCAAATGTAAATAAATAAAAAAGAAAGGTTAAAGTTGTAGCTCACAATGTAAATCAGTGAGTTGAGGGCAGCCTTCATTTTGTCCCCACAGAGTCAGACTGGGATAGAAAAAGTGTTACTTTTAATGAGTATTTCCATATTTGATTGTTTTCGTCCAACTGTTTTTCAGTTAATAGTTTCTTTTGTGGGGAGGAAAAGACAGCTGTCCCCAAATCCCTCACCTATTCTGACTAACAAAAGAAATCTGATGATAATTTGCAGGGATTAAAAAAGGACAGACGATAAAAGGACAAGCCAACTCTGAGACTTTTGTCCCCCTTGTGTGCAGACTGCAGGTATGGGCTGTCGTCTGGATGGCTGACGGACAGGGACGTGGACCAATCACATGACAAGATGCTGGCTCGCAACCGCTTCGTCGTCCTGGTGGTGGCGGGCGGGGCTGCGCTGGCCATCATCAGTCTGAGCCTCCAGTTCTGTAAGTGTTTGTGTGCACAACTCGACTGCTTTACATATTCATTCTTTCACGAGAGCTGTGATCCAATATTCAGATTGGATCATGAAAAAAAACAAAACAGAAGAAAAATACTGTGTTCCACGGAAATGTTGCTCAGGTCTTCTTGTTTGTGTTCATGCATGCACATGCTCCGTTGCTTTCTTCGTCAAGAGACCCCATTCATACCAAAACAAAGCACAATCCCCTGGAGACTTCCTATAAATATCCAGCACCAACAGTCCCGCTCACATCTGCCTAGGTGCATTCAATTGTGACTCCGTCGAGTCATTGTTCGGCATCCCCTGTAGGTATTGTGTCGATAGCGTGTCCCTGCCAGCCACGGTGAATGCGAGGAAACCACAGTTCGGTTTAAGGAGACGAGCTGCACTGAAGCTGATTTGCTAGCTTTGCAGATGGCATTTGAAAAACACTGGGTAATTAAGCAGGCGGGGCTTGCAGATCAAAAAGACATTTGGATTTGGGTTTAAAATGTGTAAATTGAAGCTATTTAGCCGAGTTCCTGAAAAACCTCAAAGCAGCGGAAGTGTTTACTCGACCGTCCTCGTTTGCGATGTGTGACCAAGAATATGACAAGTGCGGCTTAACATTTGCATCGGAGGCACCAGTGCATCTATAATTTAGCAGATGTGGGTGTGCAGACATTCAACAAATATTGTAAACATATTTTCTGACCTTCCCTGAAAGCTGCATTATTTGACTGAAGTGAATCACAGCACAGTGCAGAGTTTTGAATCATTTTAGTGTTATAAGTTCATCTGAAATCCCCCCTGAGGAGGGGAGCATCGTGGTGAGCGGGACACGAAGGACTTTATGTGGGCGGTCTTGACAGTTTCAGCATTATAACTTTGAGTAAAGCTGTGCATGTGTATTCTGATCCACATCTAGCAACGACGACGAACTACGCGTAAAAACAAAGTTACTGAGCTTTGTGTCGATACCTTTTGCTGATTGCAGCGACACGAGTAAGGTGCAGTTTACACCAAGAAGCAGCGATGGTGTTAAAAAATGACCAGTTTGTGCGGGAAACGACAAAAGAGGCAAATGTCACGTCGCAGTGCCGAAGCTGTGGTGAAACGTTACACGCAACAGTTCAACCGATGTCAAAACATTAGTCAGGAGTCCTGGTTTATAGCCATCATAAGCTTGTGTCTGGACAAGCATATAGGATTAGAGTCCCATAAATCACACCCTGCAGGATTATAGTGGAACTCGGTGCCACAGAGCTGGTATTTCTGACTGCAACATTTTCGGAGCTTTTCTTCCTCGGCGGTTTTTAACGTCCCGTCTGTCCCCTCGTAAAAACTCCAATGCTTAAGATGCGCGACTGAAATCTGTCTCTTTTACTTCTGGGCTTCTCCTCTTGCTTTCCTTACATAATAGGTTGGAGTTTAATGTGTGAAAAGGAAGGCAAAGCCAAGCAGGGATGTGTTTGCACTTTGGGACACCAAATACAGTCTCCTGCTCACCCAGATAATAATGTGTGCTTCACAGGAGTTTGCTGTGTAAGATAATATTAATGCCGCACTATCAGACCGACTCATATCCGATCCTTTGTAAAACACCCAGAGGAAGCCCTCTATTACTTTATAATACTTTGATAGTATTTTTTATTTTACCGTGGAAATCTATTTCATCTGCTGTTTTCTAATTAAGGGAGATTGTTCTTGTGGTTCGCTTTCAAACCTGCCCTCATTTAACTGTTGTTGACGAGTAGAGAACGGCTGCGGTCATCATTTATTTATCACACAGAGAGAAGGAATTGAGCCATTATCCAGGAAAAGCATGTAATGAAAGCATCAGGGATTTTCTCCTCATGTTTAATAGACCTTCTGGTTTTGTTCCACTCTCCTGCCATCGCTCGCTCATCTGTTCGTCTGCCTCGCTGTCTGTGCTGGTCTTCTGTCTCACTCCCAGACGGCTTTTAAGAGAAAGCCCATCCACGTGTTTATTGCTGTTTGTTGACCATTACCATGCGAGACTGGGTGACTGATGATGATCGATGGCTGAGTAAATACGCCTCTCCGGCTCCAGGCTACCTCGATTTATATCCAATGCATGACTGCGAAGACAGCAGGCGAAGGGGCGCGATCGCCACGCTGATTGACAGGCGAGGGAGTCCCAGAGGGAAGTGATGACTGAGCTCGGGGGTTCTCCGGGGAGGACAGCTGTGGGAGGAGATGGTTTAAGTGACAGAGACACAGAGAAAAGGATCTATTTTGAGACTTAAGCAGCAGCAGCAGCAGTGAACGGAAAGGTGAAGCACAGCTTGATGGGAGTTAAGTGCTGCAGGAGAGTCGGTGGAGTCGCAGTGAGAGGGAGAATGTCGTGGGAGGATAAAAGAGGAGAAGCGGAAAGGCAGGTTGTCTCTGAGGTTTAGACACTGATAGAAGAATTACAGCAAAGAAGACAGCTTGGACTGAAGTGCCATCCGGACAGACCACAGGAGGCTAAAAGCTTCTTTCCAGTGTCTCAGCAGAGGAGGGTCACGCACCACTTTTTTGGAACAATAATCCACCAACAAGTGTCCTTCTGTGTTAAACAAGCACTCCTCCAAACACTACAAGTTCTCGCCTTCACATTCATGACATTCCTTTTTCCTGCAGTCCCAGTTTAACTGGATCCACAGAGATGCCGTCCTTTCAGGACTTTCAACCAAAATCTAACAACAGTTTGGACAAATATTCACCACTGGACGAACTGAAATGTGTATTCAGCGCACCTGTGGAAACAAATGTTCCTCTTACAATGAATTCTTCACTCCACCTTTGCACTTGTGTTACTGTGTCCAAGTGCAAGTTTTATGGCAAATATATAAAATATGTAATCAAAATGTTTGTGGAGCACCAAGCTTTTTGTTAGTGCGATCTCCGTTTCCATGGCGATACATGAGGTACGACTAACACGGCTGTCAAGTGAGCCGCCATGTGTTAAAACCTGGCCAAGCTAGACGCCGCTAGGACTTAAAGTGCGCGACTAGCCGTGGTGTTACGGTGCGGGTGCTCGGAGCGACCAGAAAGGACCCAATTTAGCCAAATGGGTCCCATTTGGCTAAATTGGCAACAACGAGTGTTGAGAATATGACAGAAGAGAGGCTGTTCAGTCCTCCTGCCAACGTTACGAGCATCAAACACGAGTGCAAGCGAGTAGAGATAACCATTGAAGACAAGATGGGATGCAGCTTGTACTTTTCTAATTCAGAGCTGTTCAGCTTTCAAACAAACAAAATGAAAATGGACCCACTGACTTTTATAATAGAGGGTCTGTCGTAGTGTGAATGTGCACTGTTCAGACAGATTACCTGGAAGATATAAGTGAGAATATTCAGTCTCTGCACCCACTAGTTTTCTATACACACTCTTTCTGTGCCAGATTGTGTGGGCCGAAACCTATCCCAGCATGCATTTGGCAAAAAGGCACGGCCACTGGGCAGGCTGCCACTCCGTCGTAGGAGTCCCGCTGCGGCGGACCACTGCACTGAAAGTGCATTCACACCTAACCTGCTTGGTACGGTTCAACTGTGGTATGTGTTCCCATTCAGGGAGGTTTGTTGGGCTTAATGTTCCATCCGTTTGTTAACTCCAGCGCCGACCAAACAACCAGACCGGGACCGGCTCAGCCAGGACGGTTTATTAGTGGCATATGGGTCAACTGCAGAGATTTGTGCAAGGAGGTTTAGCGTGAATTCAAGAGTCAAACCGTTGTTGTATAAGCTCGTCTTCCTGATGCTGTCTCTCACCACCAGTGACAACGATGGTGCACTTAGAGCTGATGATGCTCTGAGTTACCCGTCAGATTGGTTTCATATTTATAAGTAATTATAGCTATGAACTTAAATGTGCGTAAACCAGTCCCAGGTCGAGGTCCAGACTGAAATATCTCCATCATAGAGTGGAGGGATTGTTCTGATATTTCAGATAGATATTCATGGTCCTCAGAGGACGACTCCTACTGACACGATGGTTCCCCGACTCTTCCTCCTGTGTCGTCATCAAAGTTTTCACTCACCCTGTGAAATATCTCCTCATCTGATTTATTGATTGGCACAAGTGTCGATCCGCTTACATTTTTTGTAGCATCACCGAGGTTCACGTTTTAGTTATTCATTCAAATATATTATTAATCTCAACATTTATTGAATGGACTGCTTCACACCTTCGTGGTCCCCAGAGGATGAATTGTCGTAACTTTGACTTTACATTCAGTGCCTTCAATCTGGTTAAAATCTCACTTTCTCTAATCCGTTTCTTTAAGACAAAATACCTGCAAAATGAACAACATTCACATCGGTCTCAGCTGCGCTATATTTAGTCAATTCTGTTCATATTTGTTTACTGTAACGCTAAACTAACACGGTAAACATTAAACCAGCTAGGGCGGCACGGTGGTGCAGTGGTTAGCATTGTCACCTCACAGCAAAAAAGGTTCTGGGTTCGAATCCGGTCCTGGGCCTTTCTGTGCGGAGTTTGCATGTTCTCCCTGTGCTTGCGTGGGTTCTCTCCGGGTTCTCCGGCTTCCTCCCATCATCCAAAAACATGCACCTCAGGTCAGGTTACCTGGCGCCGCGCTAGTGGCAGCCTGCTGCAGCAGCTCCCCCCTGAGAGCCCTCCTGCTGTAGTGAAGAAACTTCCACTCGGGGATTAATAAAGTGTATAAAATATAAAAAAAATCA
The DNA here is from genome assembly GCF_022577435.1 of Embiotoca jacksoni. Taxonomy (NCBI): domain Eukaryota; kingdom Metazoa; phylum Chordata; class Actinopteri; family Embiotocidae; genus Embiotoca; species Embiotoca jacksoni. The sequence goes on from NW_027185274.1 coordinate 2,338,470, forward strand.
AATCAAGCTAAACGTCAACATGCATTTTCATTGTAAGCATGTTCGCGTGTGAGCATGTAGCTTGAGTGCAGCCTCACAGAGCCGCTAGCACGAGCGTAGGCTGGTCTGTGTGATGTACACTTTGTAATCTGCGTGGAGCTGTAAAACGTGCAGATGTCAGAAAGCTTCACATTTTAGAATGCAAACCGCACGCAGCAGAAAAAAAAGATGGACGCTTTTCTCTGGCGTATGCATGTGCTCTAAATTTGTCCTCCTCGGAGTGCAAGTTTACGGAGAGTTGGCCTTTTCGGTCCTGTTTTTCCTCGACCAGGTGCGACAGGGACTGAACACTCTCGTTTGCGTCTGCGGGCAATGTTCGAGTGTTTAGTTCGCCGAATAAGCGTTCTCCAGACTGTTAGTGGAAACTGAATCATCTGGAGGAAACTCTGAGCCCCTGTGCCACTCTGGAATAAAAATCATATCGGCCTGTACTCGGCCTGTATGAGCGGATACTCCATTTTTTTTTTTTAAATGTATTTATTTATATTCGGGCCAATCAGGAGCTTGTTGCTGCATCCTCGTCTTTTTTCTGTTACTGAGCATTAGGGCCTGATGAAGTGTGCTGAGGAGGATGATAATCTGCGCTCGGACTGTTTGTCAAGCCACACGGCACCGCATCCTCCAGCTGTAAACAGTCTCCCGTTCGATTCGTTTTCTTTCATAAACGTTGTTCCATTTGCTCGCTTACGCCGGACATAAAGGCAGGATGGATGCGAGGTCTGTTATGACAAACAGCAGCCATGCCCGTGTTTTGTCGGTGTCAAATATTTGTTCCATCCTTTCCACTGGTTTTTGGTGACCACCGCGCTGACGGTACAGAACCTTTTGGAGTCAGGTACCAGAAGTGGGGCGCAGCTTCTTCATTTCAGGTCAAACCGCATTCTCCGAGCAGCTTTTAACCCCGTAATCACTGCGGTGTCGTAGCTGACACAAATTTGTTTGTGTGCGCTTTTGAGGCAGAACAGCGTTTTTGGCTTCTGGTAAGAAAAACAGTGGAGCTGTTTCCGAGTGCGCATAATGACGAGCTCCCACCGGCACAGAGGTGGAGGATTTAAAAGCGTGGATTAAGTTTAGCTCTGCATTTATGAGCCCGGGCGTACGCACGTCGGTGGCTGTACGGCCGGATGCGGAACGTTTCAGAGATTTGTGACATTCATCGATTTTGTCGTCTTTGTAGAAGCTCTCGGACCCCCGATTTTGAGATCTAGTGTGGGTGAAAGAACATTTTGGAAACACATTTGAAGTCCTGAATGCTTTTTTTTAGTGGAGCCACATTTAGCGTGGGTGCATGAGTGTGTCTGAGGGAGCGCAACAGTTTGCTCAGTGGGCCCTTGCTGTGTATGTAGTGTTGGGCAGGGAGTTACAAAAGCCCCATTGTGTAGACAACTGTGACTGAGTAGTTTGGTCAGTCTGGACAGGCGTGTGTGTGTGTGTGTGTGTGTGTGTGTGTGTGTGTGTGTGTGTGTGTGTGTTTCTCTGGGAGGTGGGGGCTGGCGGTGTATGGGGCACAGAGCGTAGAGGGGCACAGGTTATGGAAATGAATGAGCTCTAGTGTGTGCGTCTGGACCTCAAGCTGCCGAGCAGTCGTCAAAATGGTGTCCACTGTCGCCGCACACGTTCTCCTCTTCCTCATCTCTGGTGAGTTTACGCAAATTCCTTCATTTACTAATTTAAACCTTCTTTTTTTTTAATGAAGGTTTTCACCACGGGTTTCACCACTTCTTTAACTTGAAAGCCGTCTGGTTGTGGTCTTTGAGGGGTTTGTTTCCAGTGCCAACTGAGACCGAAACGCTAAACTCAACAATTTTGGTTTATCAGGTTAATCTTGTCCACTCAATGAGGTGTCTTTGTCTTTTAAAAAAAAAAAAAAAAAGCCTCTCCCCTATCACTTCTGTTGTAACTGTTCTTAGATGCTTCATGAAGAATGATAACAGTATTTTATTTGTGTGTGTATATGTATGTATATATATATATATATATATATATATATATATATATATATATTTACAGTATTAATATACAACTACTGTTACAAAACAATTGGCATAAACAGTGTATTTAGTAGTTACCTCATAGTTTTCTCAGCCTGTGGCTCGAGTGTGTCAGCTGCAGAGATGAAGTGCGATAATAACGTCTTCCTGTTGAAGAGGGAGACGCGAGACACGGCTGAAAGTGAAAGTGTCTCCTGTGAAAGTCGGCTGCCGTCAGTCTGACGCCTGCTTTACAGTAAATGCTGAACATTTTGTCTCATCTGCAAACAGCAAGATCCTCAAACAGCTGTGATTCCTCCCAGAAACTCTTCATCCTTCATATTCATCTCCTGCAGGGCACTTCGTAGAGCCATTTGCAAATGGTGGAAGTCACATAGAAGCAAACATAACCACTGCTTTTTGGGAAGCAACTGCTTTATTTCCTTCATGCTTGATTATTGTTATTTGTCTTTTTGAACTGACTGATTAGCCCGTGTAAAAAAATAACAGTTAATCACTGAGCAGGAATAAAACAATTTATTTGAAGATCAATTTAATAAATTGTAAGACAAGGATCAGCAGCAAATCCTTCCATTTGAGTTAATGGAACTATTAAAGGTTAAACATTTTACAGATGAGCAGTGAATCAGCTCTGATTAATCTGTTGATTAAAGTGGTGTCTTCAGGTTGATGGGTTTTCCAGTCCAAACATCCAAAGCACAACAACAGTAAACTTAAAGTGATGTAAAACAGAAAAGCAGACACCTTTATGAAGCTGGGAGCAGCAAAAGTTTGACATGAATGCTTGATAAATGGCTCAAAGACTGAAATGAAGGCAAGATTATCACCTTATTGGTCCGGGAGGACGTTTCATGTCTTTCCTGCGGAGGACAATGGACTGTACTATGGAGTCATTCGCACAGTTAAACAAATAAAACATCATCCTGGGAGCCAATTTGTAAGTATTTGTGTAGCAAAATTCAACAACAAGGATGTTCAGTGACATCAAGACAATATATGTAAAGGAAATACAAGGCAGTCTGAAGGGACGATATAAAAAGACACATAAATAGTTGTGTGTTGAACAAACATGAGTGATTATTTGTACAACGTGAAGGGACTTTATGAGCTCCACAGGAAAGAAGAGAGAATGCATATGTGAGTGTCGTTCCCTCATCGGGAGTCTGTGTTTTATGTCTGAGGGTTGTTATAGAAATGAGGACCCATTAGCTCTTTGTGTTTTATGATCAGGCAGGGAACGGGCCCCTCTTTCTTCCTCTGCAGCACGATGTAATATTTGCACAGTTGGCTTGCCAGCTTGGAATCGTTGTGTGTGTGTGTGTGTGTGTGTGTGTGTGTGTGTGTGTGTGTGTGTGTGTGTGTGTGTGTGTGTGTGTGTGTGTGTCATAAGTGGGATTTGGATGCCCGACTTGCCAACAAGGGCACGAGTTCAGCTTCCTCTTTCTTTCTTCAGAGTTGGATCTTCATAAATGGTCTTTCCAGTTCCCACAACACCTCTGCTCCTATTGGACCAGTTCTCCGCGGGGTCACAGGTCACCGGTGTCTAGGCAACACAGCAGTAACAGTGAGGGGTTCTGCGGTACAGAGCAGTTGGCATGGAGATGAACTGAAATGGGATTCGTTTTCTATGCTACTCCATCATCTTGTTTTTCTTTTTCCCATGTGTGCATTTCTTCTTCTAAAAACATTTCAAACTTCTTTTAATCTTTTAAAATCTGTGCAGTCAGCATCTTCTTAGCCATGCTAGAGGAGGCCGGTCACTGCTTTGGTCCAGGATGGACCGCATATCTGAGGACTGTGGAGAGGTTCAGAGGTTTTGTGCCGACATTCACGGTCTTCATTCATGATATCGGTGTGTTGATGAAGAACGAGTTTAGAATCGTGAAGCCCTCGAGGACGACGCTCCATCGTATCTTTAAGACCTCATGGGAACTTATTATCCCAACACGGCGTTTCACTCTCAGAGTACAGGCTTACTTGTGGTTCTCAAGAGTTTCCAAAAGTAGAATGGGAGGCAGAGCCTTCAGCATCAGGCTCCTCTCCGGTGGAACCAGCTCCTAGTTTGGGTTCAGGAGGCAGACACTATCTCAACTCTTCAGATTAGGCTTAAAGCATTATTACTTGATAAAGTTTATAGTTATGGCTGGCTCGGATGACCCTGAACCATCCCAGACTGGATTTTCCCTGGTTTCTGGAGGACTTAGAATCTGTGGTAGTGGCGGTTAATGGTGGGCAGTAGTTTAACTATTATCATGACAATATTTAGTCAAAAATGTAATGTTTGTCATAAATGTAATAATCACCAAACATTGGTGAAACAAAGCTTATAGTGAAGCTGTAGTGCCTTAGGTGGTGTGGAAATGGTGCGCAAAACCTTGTCTGAGCTCTGCTTTCTTTTGCTCTCCATGTATTTGTATGCCAGTATTGCATGTCATTTGAACTTTTCCTTAACATTGATCTTTTAATGTGGTTGTCAATTATTCTGTTTACTTTTGTACGCAGACCATTTTATAATGTGATTTAGCACTACATAAATTAAAAGAAGGAAAAGCCGCATGTTGTTTTTTTTGGTTTAAACTTCCCCACTTGCTGCATGTTGCCAGTGTACACTGTGTTCTTGAACGAGGCAAAAGAAAAAAGATAAAGAGTATCACAAACCGGTCAGCCAATCAAATCGCTTCCCACAGTCAGAAGCTGCATACTAATATTTCACATTTAGAGAGCCGTACCGGTTTCCTGCTGTGTTCTCTCCTCCTTCACTCGGCTTCTTTTCTTTCCTTGTACTTTCTTTTTTTTTTTAAATTCTCTCTCTTCCTATGTCATGATCTATTTCTGCAGTGAACCTGATCCCCACCACCCCCGTAGTGGAGGAGCGACCCTTCCAGGCTGCAGATGGAGGTGTCGTAGTGGCTCAGGGGAAGAGCAGAAAGCGAGTGTTCCCGCTGCCCCGCACCCAAGAACCCGACCCCATATCTGAGGCCTACGGCTACTGCAACACTCCCAACCGCAGCGAACAGGCCTGGGAGGGTGAGACCGACACACCGACGCATCAAATCTCGTCTCGAGACTGCTGCAAGCCTGCGGACGTAACGTGTGATTTTGAGTTTGGTTACCGATTCCTCGGAGCGATGCTGGAATCGGAAGCCGATTTGATTGACAGCGCACAGACACTTAATTTAGTAAGAATGCCATCTTCAGTGTGTCAGGACTCAGGGGGTGTTAATTTTGGGAAAGTCATTTCCACTAGATTACATCACCCATATTACTGCTGCACTCGGTCTCTCTCTGCAGCACAGCAGCGGGTTTGTAGCCTGAGGCGACCATACAAGTATCCTTCACCGCTCCAAGACAAGTTATACAAGCAGCCGCTAATTAAACTTTACTGCATATTTTCTGAAACACTCACCGACACACGCTCACGCACTCGCAGACAGTGAATACATTTGTTGAACTGTTCGTTTAATTTATCAATGACACATTTCCTATAATAAGGTGTGTTGTTCGTAAACTCCCGAGCCTTGATGGAGTCATTTTAACAGTGTTTTTTATACTTATAAGCAGAATTCACCTTTGGAATCGTTTGCTACATCACGAAACCTGCATTAACAAAGCGGAAACAAATTCATAGACACAACACTGTTGACCTAATAACTTTTAAATTCATTTTGCTAAGTTGTTAGCTAGCAGTTGCTTATTTAAGCATTTAGCAGGTGCAGATGAACACTGGCATTGATTAGGAGTCGTGTTATTGTCCACCTAATGACTGCAAGTCCGTTATTCATTCTGCTTTTTTTTCTCTGGTTTTGGTCTCTACCAACTCTTGGAGAAAAACATGTGGTTCTGCAGCTGCTGAAATTCACACTGCATTTATCAACTCGTTCCAAACTTTGTCTGCAGCAACGTTTTGGACCATGAAACCAAAACAAGTGTCTGAAAGATGAAGGAAAGCTGTGGTCGGGTGATAGTTCTCTCTGACATTAGAGGAGAGATCAGACACAAACGTGCCAATATCCTGCTTTATAGGAAATAAACAAACATAACTGTTTATAAAAAAAACAGGGGGTGTGAGGACAGATTGCATCAGTGGTGAGTGTGATGTGTGGATGAGTGAGGAATGTGTCTGATGATGTTTAAGGCAGAAAATAAAAGGTCAATCTGAACCCAAATCTGAAAGATGTGAAGACATCAGGCCTGTATTTTTTCCTTCTTTGGTAGAGACCTATGCAGGCGTCCCCACATTACCTCCATGACCCTCCAAACTCAGTCGTAATCATTTGATAAATACTTACATGATTGATAGCTGAAGGGAAAGTAATGACAAACCCATCATGGATATTAAAACAGCTGATGTTTCTGCTGCTGCTGATGAGCGTCTCCTCCGACAGGTCACAGTCCTGCTGACTACAAGCTGCTGTCCGTCCAAGTGATGATTCGCCACGGCGACCGTTATCCCCTCTACTCCATCCCCAAGACCAAGCGGCCCACCATCGACTGCACCCTGTCCACCAGCAGGTGCACACACGCCTCCTCAAACATATCCATGAATAATATATGACATGAATTTGACATACGCGTCACTACAGCGGCCAATTAACTGCTTTACGTTTGAACTAAAACTCGCAGCTTCTTTCAGCAACTTTCTCGCTCATCCCACAGTTGTTTACAAGCTCGTTATTTGAGCTCAGCGGTTAGCGGTGGCTTTTCCTCCTCCTCTGTGTGTCTGAAGTTTAGTGAGTCCTCCGCTTTCTTTAGTGACGATAATAATACATGTAATAGATGTAGTTTGTTTGCCCTGATGGAGACGAGGCTCAGCGGATTTGAAACACAGCTTTGCACCCGAGAGGGGTGACTGGGTGAACGTCCAACAGAAACGTAGCCTTCAGCAGACGCCCACGATTCACCACCAAGCAGCTGCGGAGCACTCAGAGAGTCAAAGAGCAGAGATGCAAACACTGGCAAAGCTTTATGGAAGAAACGGGTTATGTAGCACAACGTTAAACTGTACTGATATAAATGGCGTTGTCTTGTTTTGTATCTTGTTTGAAAATGCATCGATTTACCTTAAAAAGTTGATATACCACGCAGCTGATAGGTGTTCACGCCCGCAGACTCCTTCCATTTAGATTTTTGTTTTTCTTCTTCATATGGTCAAAAGATGCAAATCAGCCACCACCAGACTCCAACTTCATTTTTACCCTGTCGTCTTTGCGGTCATGCAGGAACAAAAGGAAAACAGGCAATATAAATGATCATGATAATGCACAAGAAATAAATAAGCAGCATTATGCCACAATAAAAGCAACAGTTTCTTTCCGTGCACGTTGAGGAATGTTTGCTGGATTCATGTCTGAGACGGGGACTGAAATGGAGGCAGTTACAGCTAATTTGTGGTTTTGTGCGTTTCACACGATCAAAGAAACAAAACGACTGACCGGACACAAAAAAAGTTGGTTGGTTTGTTTGTTCGGTCTGAAGATAAAAGGCTTCATGCGTTCAGTTTTAATTCAACCAGGTCAGAAGAAAGGGCACAAAATGCCACCAGGACTTCATCTGACTTCCCGAGCAGCAACATTCATGAGCTCCAGCCACCTCTGCCTGCTGCTCATCTGGAAGTGAGAGAGAAAGAGAGAGACTCGCGTATTACTGAACCGGCCTTTAATATCCTCCTATAAAAAAAAAATAAAAAAAACTGCTGGCTCAACAGCAGCTGTCAGAAAATGAGCTCAGTGTGTTGAAGGGAGAAGAGCTCCGGATTCTTTTTGTGTGACGTTTTAAGAAGCTTACAGCGTTTAATTTGTATCACATTGGTAAATCAGGATCTGTGTAAACTCATGAATACTGAACAGGCTCTTCACCCGTCGCCTGGTTTCCCCGTGTTGTTGCGTTTGTCAGTGATAGCGGGTGGGTTCGGTTTGTCACGTCTGCTGCGCTGTGCTTTGGTGCAGATGGATACACACACACACAATCAGAGACATATTTCCGTTTGTGTGTGTGCGTGTGTTTGTGTGTGTGTGTGCGCGCGCGCGGTCCGTCACGGCTGCTTTATGTCGCTTGATTTACGCAACATCCTCGCCGAGGCAGCTGCTGCAGACCCTCCCGACAGAAACGTGGGCGGAAGAAGACGCGCACACAAGCTCAAATTAATTTTGTTATCTTCTTTCCTTCATTATGCGCCGCTCTCCGGTCTCCACTCTGCAGTCCCTGCTGCTCGTTTAAGAGGGCTCGATGAGAGTTGCTGATTGGAAGGTATTAAAAGCCGGCTCGCCTCTGTACTCCAGCTTCAGAAGACGTCTGAAATCAACACTTTAACATCCAGCTTCTGTGTTTTTACGGTAACTGCAGCTCATGCAGACGCTGCAGGTGGAAACACACCTGCTATGACAACAAACCATTTATTTTTAGAGCCTGAACAAATGCAGTTTGGTGAGGTCGTTTTTGATGTGTGCGCCCGCATCCTTCGGGATGATTCATTCGGACCATATGGTGGATAAATTCTCTCTGACCAATCCCCGTTTTTTTGGGCCGTGTACCTGGCTTCAGATTGAGCCAATGTCTTAATTTCGTACAAAGCTTTCACTGCCATCATCACACCAGCTTTGCACATCTGGGCAGAGCACAGGACGCACTCTAATCTTTTAAAGCTGGCGCAGTGTACACACAGTTGGTTGGCTGCGGGCGATAGCGACGTACGTTTGATTATTGAATGTTTTCATCACCCTTGATCTCTCAACTGAAGCTGAAAAGTCATCCAGGACACAAGCCTCTTATGAACGAGGTCGTGGTCTCGTACGAACACCTGGGTCTCCAATGAGAAAACGGAAAGCAGGGAGGACATTAGCGACCTCATTTTTATCATTTAGGACTTTTCAATATTACAAATACAAAAATAAAAACAGTTTCTGTATCTATGTTAATGTCTTGGTACTGAGTGGATTCATAAATGTACACTTAAAATCAGATTCTGGATTTAAACATTTGGGATTGTGGTATTTCTATTATTTGGCAGTTCTGCAGCTGGTGCCGCTCTAGAGATGCTGACGTCAGTCTGTCTGTCAGTCCACCACTTTGGTCTTCATTTTTTACTCGAATGCCTTTGATCATTGTTGTTCAGAGGCCTTTTCTATCTGCTAATGCCGAAGTGTCTTTGGGCAAGACACTGAACCCCAAGTTTGCAAACTGCAAAGTGCTTTGAGTCCGCGGAGGTGATAAAACGCTGTATAAGTGCAGACTGTTTACCATTTACTGTCTCCGCTGCGTCTCCGTGACTAAATACTCATAAATGGGGCTGAATATCCAAGTCAGCAAAATCACTGTAAAATCTATCCTCGTGCATAACATCCTCTGTACTTGTATTCTGGGAGGACATTTCCACTGTTGGAAAAGCAGCTATTTGCAGTACAAGCAAAGAGAGTGAAGTTCTGTGTGGGTGAGGTATGCAGAGCGCCCGCTGGCCTGCCGAAGAACAACGGCTTCCTGGGGGCGGAACCGGCGCCCAATCAAATACTGTTTCTTTTTTTTTTACTCTTAGTACGTACTGACTGCAGCTCCCCTTAAAAAGTACTTGCTGCTGCATGTAGTATGTATTCAAATTGGGACGTGCTACTTCATAAAAAAAATGCGCCTTGAACTTTGACCCTCTTGGTTTTATCTGTCGCGATGTTACAAAAAGGATGCGATTTGGAACGAGTACGTTTCCTCCTTCGACGAAAGGAAGCACCACAACTGACTCGGCGGCTCAGTCGATGTGACGGATCTCCCGCCGTACAAAGGATTGTGGGTCGGAGCAGCCAGAGTAGCAGGCTGGCCTGCAGACTGCCAAATACGTGCGGATGTAGCAGGACATCCCGGTACTTGTGGCGTTCTACGTTTAACATGCTACATATTGGGAGATGAGATCCTAAATCTTTCCTTGACATACTAAGTGATATCATGAATATTGGAACGCAGGCAGCCACTTCATTGAGCAACGTACTGCTTCAGTTCACTACATTTAGCATCGACACTGATTGGACACGCACATAAAACTTGGCACGACAGCAGAGTGTGCGTCTTGTGTTTGTGTCTGAGCAGGAACACTTCGCTTCCAGACCGAGTCCACTTCTGAGGACGATGAACGTCCAGAAACAAGCAGCGGAAATAGATGCAGCTCAGGAAGGTTGATATTTCTCAGCTGAAGCTGCAGTCGAACTGCGATGTGTGTTTGGACGATTTGTGGTTTCACTGTGCTCGTTTCGCTCAGAGAGTCGGCTTCGTGTTTCAGTTCCTCCTGGAAATAATGGAGGTAGTTCTGTTTCTATTTAGACCAGAGCGTAATTACAGGGACCAGAGCTAGCATATGCCCTGGGCTCGAACCTCAGTCTGGTGGGGGGGGGGTGTGTGTGTGTGTGTGCGCGCATCTGCGTCTGCGTGTTTTGTCTGTGTGTCTGTGTCTGTCTGTCTGTCTGCGTGCGTGCGTGCGTCCCCGTCTGTCCATCCATCTGTCTCTGTGTGTGTGTGTGTGTGTGTGTGAGAGAGTGAGTGTGAGTGAGTGTGTGTGTGTGTGTGTGTGTCTTGGCACCAGCTTGCCGTCCCACTGTCTCCGTCTGCGGTTAACTGAGCTGTCTCCAGCAGGGAACATCTCTCTCTCTTTCCTCTCTTTCTTCTACCAACAGTCATCTGTCTCGTGCTCTCCTCCCAGTTTCGACCACACCATCTCACCCCCCCTCCCCCTTACCCTGCCCTTACCCCCCCCCCCCCCCCCCCCCCACACACACACACAAAAAACAACCAACTACCTCTTTCTCCTCGTCTCTCCCCATCCCTTCACTAATCTTTACCCCGTCCTATCCAGTGATAATAATCCCCGTTTAATGTAATTGGTCTCTGTAATCTTTGGTTAGCAACAATCCGCCTAATAGACAGCCTGGCTGGCTCTTTGTCCACACGAGTGTCCCCATCCGCTGACGTCCAGTCTCCCAGTGTAGCCAATTAAATCTAAAACGTCCCAAAGTCCCCACAGTGAACTGATCTGCTGATGACGGAGCAGAATGGAGAACCGGTGGGCACAAGATTCCCCTCGTTTAGACTCTCCCATGCGCTTTGCAGTGCATATATTTATATTCATATTTTATATTTAAAGTGTGATACTACAAAGACAGTCGAGTGGTTAGATAATGAGCAGCTGCTGGTGCAGCGCGACAGCAGAAGGAAACAAAATGTAGGTTTTCATTTAAAAAAAACAACCAAAAAAACAAAACTGTCCTTTCCAGAGTAGCCGGTGGCGGAAGATGTCAGATGAGGTTTTTACTGTTCCAGGTCAGTTACAACGATCATGTGATTTAAAGGTAGTGACAGCGAGTGGGTTTTTTTTAATTTATTTTTTTATGGCTTGTTCCAGAACCAGTCCGAGATCACTATGGAAACGGTGTGCATGTGTGCGCGCCCCGCATTAATCTGGGCGAGCTGAGCTTTGTTATATTAAACTGTAATCTTCAATCATCTCTAATCTACTAGATCACCAACTGCTCCTCTTGCTGCTGCCGTCGCCATGTGCTGGTGTTTGTGTGTGTGTCTGTGTATGTTACTGCATGAGTGCGTATGTGTGTGTCTATATATGTGTGTATGTATGTTTGTATGTGTGTGTGTGTCCCAAGGCAACAAATTCTTTCATCTTTTTTTTTTATTTTTTTTATCTCCATCTCTCATATTCCCTCCCACACATATTGAACAGTGCTGCTGCTGCTGCTGCTGCTGCTGCGGAGCCACGGTTGTGTTACAGAGACACCTGCTGGTCGACTCAGCAAATGACCTCCACATACAATCACATACTCAACGTGTACATTTCCACTCATATATTCTTTATTTGGAGGCCCGGTAGCTTCCACACAAATCACAAATAAACAAACAAATATCAACACTATCAATAAAACAAGAAAAAGACGAGAGAAAAAATGGAAACCCTAAAACAAAAGCCAAATAATCCCATATTCAGGGCCTCAATCAAAGGTTGAATGACAGCAATAACTACACTAACGTCTATGTGAGATTCAATGAATTTAGTTTGAGTGACTTTTGGAAAAGAAATGTGTTTTTGCTCCGTCTGATGTCGGTGGGGAGCAAATTCTCAAGCATGGAACTCAACACGGCCAAATGACCAAGTGCTCCCTGGACGTGTTTTCCAGCCGTGACAAAAACACTGTACGTGCTAGTTTTTCACAGAACAAGTGTGGTGTCATATTACAAATAACTTTTTGCATGAATAACCGAAGACAGGATTTTAATTTTGCGTCCACAGTTTGCCATGATGACCGTTTATGCATCTCACACATTTGTACAGGAAAAAAACAATAAAGAACTAAGCTTTTTTTTATTTTATTTTTTTATGACAATAATGATACAAATCTCGGGTTTTTGTCATTATCTTTTAATGTTTTGTTGATCGAGTCATTTTTAAAGGGGAAAAGTACTTTCAGTCGGTCCGCATTCTGCTTTCAAGCTGCACTACAATGGCATTCAATCCCAGTCGCTTTTAGAGATGTGAATACATATTTAACGAAATACTTATTTGAGCTGTCATCTGTCCGCCCTCATGTACCTGAAGGCATGTCTATTGTGTGGTTTTGCTTTTATTATGTCAGATGTATGTATTTTATATACCGTGAAAGCTTCTCATGTCTGTTTTAGTCGGAGTCTCACTCTGGAGCACAATGGGATCCTGTTTGATCCATATTTCTATTAACGTCTCTCCTTTGCATGTTTTGTAGAATTAGACTCTCACCTACATGTCTTTAATTGTAATAGTTTTTTATTTTATTAGCTTTCATTTTCTTCTTTCTTTTTGTTAATGTTTTTCATGCTTATAAATGACCTCAATAACTGTAATTTTAATATCGATAGTTTTTTTTTTTTAGGGAGACATTATAACACCTGTCTGGGGACTGCAGATGAAAAATAGTATCTTGGCTAAACCTGCTGCATTTACAGCAATGATTTATTAGTGTGCATTGTCCTTGTAAAATAGACAAACATAAATCAAATAGTGGTAGATGATGGTCAAACTTTTTGCTTGCTTCGCAATGCGAGTTCAGGAATCTGAAGGTGAGAAAAACAGGAAGTCATCACGTTGAACCTGAAACTGAGCTTATCTGGCATTTATTTTTTCTTGAAAAATAATCAAACTATTATTTATTGAAATTTCTCTTAAGAACAGATATGATTTGCTGTGAAGTGAGCGTCACACAGGCTTCAGGGGTTAAAAGAGACAGCAGCTGTTAACGGTGTCTCGAAGCTCGGCTGTCGTTTTAACAGGATGCGTTCAAGTGTCGGTGTTTAAATGTTGGAAAAAGTACAAATGCTGTTTGCCTCGGCGTGCCCGCGTTATTTTGTGTAACGACGTGAGCTGAAGTGGATTATTGTGTTCATGGAACAGTGTAACTGTTCTTTCAGTGGTTGCAGCTTTGGTCAAGAGCTCTAATTATGTTGATAACGTGGAGAAGCCACAGTCATGACATCAGACAGGAGAAGTCACGAGTTCGTTAGTCGTGTAGTTTTCTGAGAATAATTCACACCCTTGGAAACCCGTCTGTTTCTGCCCTCTTGTCGTCCCTCCCCGCCCTCAGGAAACCTTCCCACCCGCTACTCAACGCCCTCATTGGTCACATGGGCCAAGGGAGTCGTGGCCACTGGGAGTCACCGCTGGCCTCGGTTCCCCGGCTGCCCAACCACAGTGCCTGTGAGATGGGAGAACTCACGCAGACAGGTACCCACACCTGGCGTTTTCATTCAGATCAGTTGTGACAGTCTGGTTTTGTAGATTTCTCTCCAACAAGTGTTATATTGATCAAATAATCTTGATATTTATTATGTTCACGCGTAGATGCAAGTTAAACCTGGTTTCCGTCCTGTTCCAGGTGTAGTGCAGCACCTTCGCAACGGGCAGCTCCTCCACCACGCCTACAACCGGCACAATCTCCTCCCGTCCGATTGGTCACCCCGTCAGGTTTGGGTGGAGACCACGGGTAAGAGCCGCACCCTCCAGAGCGGACTGGCCTTCCTCTACGGCTTCCTCCCGGAGTTTGATTGGACGAAGCTGACCGTGCGTCACCAGTGGAGCACTCTGTTCTGCGGCTCGGCCTGCGACTGCCCCGCCAGGAACAGATACCTGGAGGAGGAGCAGAGGAGGCAGTATCGACTCAGAGTGGCCGATACCGAGCTGGAGAGGACTTACGCCGATATGGCGCGCACTTTGGGACTCCCCACCCGCCAGCTCCGAGCTGCGAACCCGATAGACTCCCTGCTGTGCCACCTGTGCCACGGCCTTTCCTTCCCGTGCGTTCCCGCGGGAGAAAGCGGCAACGGCGGATGCCTGACTTTGGCGCAGTTTGCCGTAATTCGTCGGCAGCAGCTGGACGACGAGGTGGATCGGAGGAGAGTGGGGCTGTATCGTAAATACGCCATCCTGGCCATGTACCCCTACCTCAATCGAACTGCCACCAAGATGGAGCGGGTCGGCAAGTTCGGCGAAGCCGGCCGACAGCCTCGGGCAGGGGGCGAGGAGGTCTTCACCCTCTCGTCGGCCCACGACGTCACCGTGGCCCCGCTGCTGAGCGCCCTGGGACTGGAGGAGGCCCGCTTCCCGCGTTTCGCGGCACGGGTGGTCTTTGAGCTGTGGAAGAGTCCGCCGGTGACGCAAGGGCAGGCAAAAAAGAAAGCCGGAAAAGGCGAGAAGTCAAAGGCGAAAGACGGGGAACTATTCATCAGGGTGCTGTACAACGGCGAGGACGTGACATTTCACACAACCTTCTGTCGCTCCCGCGACCGCCCCCGCCGGCCAGCCGCTCTGCCCTCTGAAAAACTTCCTGTCTTTTGTCAGGAGAGACATGTTCAGCGTGGTCAATGCTACTTCCTACAAGGAGGCGTGCTACAGGCGCCCTGGTTGACAGACGGAGGGGAGGGTGACGGGGGGGGGGGGGGCGGAGTTGGCAGATGGCTGGACTTCCCTTGGTTTTTTTGTGGTTTTTTTTCCACTTTTGGAGAGGGTGCACTTTTATGCTGCTCATAGTGTCTTAAAATTCCACGTTTTTAAATGTAGTCCGACATTCCGAAGTACAAAGTGAGCAGCAAACACGCAATACTGTACATAACACCTTCAGTTTCTAACTGTCCTATAAACTTCTTCTGCTGTTTTTTTTTGCTATTGGATCATTCCTCAGTGTGTCTGTAATAGATTGGATCATTTAAGGGAAGTTGAACGGCACTCAGCCACTTTATTCCTACATTCCATAATACCATGGAATTGTACAATTTCATTATTCCCAAATGCCTCCAAGAAAGGGGAGCGATGAAAAACTGTGCTGGATTGTTCATTCCTGGGAACTGCTTTGTGGATAATAAATCTTTTCAGTGAAAATACACGTTGGGCTGGTTTGGGCCAAAATATTCAATATGACTAAGTCATCAGTCACTTGTTTCTTTGAGGGTTTAATGTTAACACCTACAGTAGGCTGTCTTTTTGACGGCAAGGCTTTGACACATTGATGCTGGTCTTATTATTTTTTTTGCTTTATTAAACTAGACTGCGGTACATTAAACATGTTTTTTTTCCCCTTTACATTAATTTACAACTACAGTACATCTGTATTTATGTTATTTGGTGCCATAACTGATTACATTCCACTTTAATTTTAGGTACAGAATCCAGTAAAGGTGCGTTCTGAACAAACATTTATGCTGTAAAACACATACGCAGTAAAATAAATGTTTGAATTGTCTGTTCCAGTAATTTTGTGTCAGTTGAGACCGGTTGGCTGAGAAATTGTTTTTCGGTGGTATTTTGTTATAAAATCTGAGTCTTTCCCAAATTAAAGTACAGAACTTTGTAATTGAGGTATTAAAAGTAAAAATACTGTTGTGACAAAGTAAATATACCTCGTTGGCTTTTTTTTAAAACTTTTTTTATATATATATATATTTGGACAAGCAAACATTTATTCCTCTTTTGAAACAGTAACTGATGAATTAATAATTTGTTCAACAAAAATATCAACAGTCTAATATATGTTGCTTCACTGTTGATTTGAGGTTGTTTTCCTGAGAATCTGTCTTTGGTCTGTTTCTGTGATTCATCTGTCCACATTATTCCAAAAAGGCCCGTTCTCCTATTTTCACTGTCACACTGTAGTTTTGCTCTGATGTTCATTTTGGACAGCAAAGTGTTTTCCCTGCCGGGCCTCCCACGCAGGTCAAACTTGTGCAACCTCTTTCTCGTTGTAGACGCCTGACCTTTGACCCCAACAGTTACCTGCAGATCCTGTGAGGAAATCTTGTGCTTCTTGTCGACTTCTTGTGCTGAATTTGCCGAAGTTATCAGTCCCGGACAAAACCGGCAGTCGTTTGAAATCTACACCACCTGTAGAGGACTTTTCTTACAGTGGAATGATTTATTTCAGAGAGGATCAGGATCTTTTTAAATTCCTTGACAGAATCATTAACATCCGCCACCTTGTTTCTGAAGGCCTTAGAGAGCTCTTTAGATCTTTAGATCTTGGCGTGGTGACCACACACTTGAAAAGCAAAGACAACACCTGACCCTTGATGTCAAAGGTTGAAATACGACTCTTTCTAATCACTGGCACCTAATCTGGAAATCCTGATTCTAAGTTTATGTATTAGAAAGTGTGATAAACGGAGGGGTTTACTTACTTTTTCCGTGCTACGGATGCATTTAAATCACAAAAATGAATATAAAATGTCAATTTTATGTGTCATTTCTTGGAGTTTATCACGTTGCTCTGTAGGCACTGTATCACCAAAAAAAAAATGAAATAGAAGGAAGTCAACAATTTGCGTTTACGTTTCTGGACTTCCCTCGCCGCCAAATGACCCCTGTCAGCATGTTAATGTTAAATATCATAATATTAGATCATTATTACGAATGCAGTAGGGTTAAAGCAGCATTTTATTGACGCATTTGGTTGCGTTCAACCTAATTATAACAATGATTTATTATTCAAAAACAATTGTTTTTCATAAGCTGAATTTACTCTTTACATGTCAAATATTAGCATGTAAAGTAACTTTCAGACTCCAACAGAGAAATTGAGTAGTGCACTTCCAGTGAAGCAGAAGTTGCTCTCCACCAAACGTCTCAACACCGAAGTAAGGGGAGCGACGGCGCAGCACCGAGGGCGGTCGTTAACCACTAGATGGCGTATTAGCTCCACCGACCCGCCGACGGCGGTCCGACCCCATCTGCTACCGTCAGCGATCCACTCTGTCAACAGTGCCGCGGGGGGCGCGGCGTAATATTCAATACATTTCTACAAATGTACAAACCATGAGCGCGTACTCCCCACAGCAACGAGTCATGTGTCATTATCGTTAGGAACACAATACGCCGCTGACAAGATATCTGTTGTACGGCTCATTTTCAGAAGTGCTCCGGCCTGTTCGCTGCACTTTTTCTTCCCCTTTCATAATTCTCGGAATCAGCAGAGTATCGACTGGGAAAAACGCAATAACCAGAGGGAGCCGGTGAAGTCCATCTGCAGTATGTGGATGATATATTTATCCTGGCAGTAGAGGCCTATTTGCTAAGTGAATAAAATGGTTTGCAATTGATGCTGAAGACAGATTACAAATGTCAAGAATGTTCATTTGGCTACGCTCCAGCATGAAGAAGGAAAACATGGTCTTTTTTTTTTTTTTTTTTCTTTTTCTTTCATAGGTTGTGTAAATTTGCAATTGTATGAACATCACGAAGGCTTTCCCGGATCTCTGAAAGTGTATCGTCATGCCGCTCTTTTCTCTTATTTAACAGGAGTCACGCTGGCATATGGAAAATGACGTCAAGTATAAAATTATTTGAACTCCCAAGAGCGGTGGATTAAAAAAAAGTCACATTTCTTTGAGCTGCTGAGTCACAATTTCAAACTTCAGCTCGCATCTCAATCCCAAAGTTCAAGCGAACCGCGTAAGTCAATGCAAATTTATTCCCAAACTTTTCCCAGTTACATCCGAACCTTCTGCCGGGCCATTTTCCCATGTTATGCCATGACGTCAGGGTTGTTAATGATAGGAGCTAACCCTCTCCGGCCGACCTGATTCCTCCCCCCTCTTGTCCTGCCCTCTCTCTCTCTCTCTCTCTCTCTCTCTCTCTCTCTTACCAACGCCTTTCCCTCCAGGCCTCGACACCCCTCTGCCACCCACGCCTCTGATGTCATCCCGCCACAGCGAGGTGGAGCAGCAATTTCCTCCCGCCGCAACTCGCTCAATCTTTGATGTTGTTACGCTGCCTCCAGCTTTGGCTTCGACACCGGTGTCTCAGTGTGTGTGTGAGACAGATCAAGGTGAATATTGGGTGCAGCCTTGAGCTTTGTGTGTGTGTGTGTGTGTGTGTGTGTGTGTGTGTGTGTGTGTGTGTCCGAATGCATGCATTCAGGTCTGTTTGTCTGGTATCATAAACAATGTGCACTTGACCCAGTCTGGCTACAAAATCCGGTCTATAGATTTCCAAACACACCCAGGATGCCCCGGATCAATAGTAATACAGAGGCTGCAGAAAACCCAGTGTGTGTGTGTGTGTGTGTGTGTGTGTTGTTTTGAAAGATGACGGCAAGACAGATGACTGACAGCTCAGACAGTAGGAGAGCAGCGTTGTGGTCAACGCTGAGGAGAAGCAAACATGGGAGAGAGGGAGAGGTTGCGGTTTTGGTTAGACATTAACCTCGTGGAATCGGCTCTGGACCCGTCTCGCTCCCAAAAACCACAGTTTTGTAACCGCAGGTCGGAGGAATTAAAGAAAGAGATTCGATTTCATGTTGCGAAGAGGTTTTGGGAGGAGGGACAACAGCTCCCGGGCCCGGGGCGAAAAGGAGGCCATGTGTTGACCGGAGGGAGCAGCTCGAGTTCAGGCTAATGCCGCCGCCGAAATAACTCCAGCTTCCCACGGTGGGTTCTCTGAAGTCCGCCCCGCTGTAGCTCTGAAGAAATGAGTCGGTCAGAGTGACATGTTCCAGACTTGACCCTCCTAGATGACAAATCCAAGAACTGGCAGAATTCAAATCTCATCAAAATCAGACTTTTTCTTAGGAAGCCGTGATGTTGCACTTATAGATCCTGACGCCACCTGCACGAAGACATTTTTAAACCGATAGTGAGTCATTTTGTCTTCCTGAGATTTGGACAAAAACCTACGCGGGAAGGTAGCTTACGGGCGGGAGCAGGTTGAGCTGCGGTTCTGTCCGAGGATAACAAAACCCACCAAGCACAACATCTAAACAACACTGGTTGTGTGAATGCCGAGTCATCAGTCATTGCTTACCAATTAGGAAGTAGAAGAGCTCCAACTCCAGAAAAGCCCTTTTTCACTGCTCCACTTTGGACGGAGTCAGGCGAGCGGTTTCCACATTTCCAGTCGTTGTGCTAATGTAAGATAATCAGCTGCTAAGAGAGGAACGGTCTCAGAGCAGAGGGAGCTATTTTGGGGAGGTGAGGTGTCAGAAGAGACGTGTGTTGGACAGGAGGAGCCCAACCAGTGTGTGTGTGTGTGTGTGTGTGTGTGTGTGTGTGTGTGTGTGTGTGTGTGTGTCTGTCAGTGTCTAGACTGCCACCGGCGTGTTTTCTCAGATGTGAGGCTGCGTTAAGCCTTTCGGGTAAGCAAACATCCCGGCTACGTGTGTGTGTGTGTGTGTGTGTGCGTGTGTGTGTGTGTGTGTGTGTGTGCGTGTGCGTGTGCGTGTGCTACTCGTTTTGCTTAAAAGCGTGTTGTGTTTGTTGCTCACTTACCTGTTTGTGATTTATAGTGATGGGAGCGAGTTCTCGTTAGCTAAAATAATCAGGATTTATGAGTCTCTCAGTGCTGTAAGCGACGGGCCAGAGGCTTCGCCCCACACAGGCGCACACAGCTGGGCTAATTGAGTTTGCTTATTACTGTCTCGTCCCTCCATGAAGGGCTCGTTCAGTCCATCATCAATCACACGCACACGCTTTCTAATAGTTTGTGCCTTTTGCTTTTCTTCTTTCTGCGCACGGTGTTTGAACCTTTTTTTGTTGTTGTTGTCTTTTTTCGAGGTGTGTCCGGCACACGCGTGAGCGCCTTTTCTTCAAGTGTGCACGTCCCACTGTGGACTACACACACCCTGGTGTCCACCGGGACGTCTCTTTTGTGACTTTGTGATCCTCACTCGTCGGTGCTTGTCTGCATCTTCTATCTTTAGATGTTGCACACATTCAAAAGTCTGTGTGTCTAGCAGGGATTGGGAGAGAGTGTGTGTGTGTGTGTGTGTGTGTGTGTGTGTGTGTGTGTGTGTGCTGAAGTGCCTTAAACTGTAATACCACCGACAGCCGCTCCAAAAAGCGTCCAGCTCAATAGACCCCCCCCCCCCCCCCCCCCCCATCCCGCCCCCATTCCACTTTTTCCTCATGAAATACAAAGTCAACACATTTGTTCCACAAGTTTTTATGGTGCCGTTCGCAAAAGTCATTCTTCCTTGTTAGTTTCCTGGCGGTCCATCTGAAAATAATCCCGTCATTGGTTAGAAAATAAGTCTCAAAAAGCTTTTCTGTTTGGGGTCGTGTCTGTTTGATTGACAGGCCTGCGGTGCAGTCAGGTTTTCATTATCAGTGGGCGAGACGAAATGTGGTCGGGTGTGCAATGAGATCGAGTCAGATCCACCGCTCGCTCTCCCCCACTTCGTCCAAATACGGTCACTGCCAGCTCCGAACCAGCAAGAGGGCGGCGGCCAAAATCCAAACTCGAGACGTCATGACGGCCGTTCGCAAACCGACGGGCTCACGACGCTGTCGATTTGCCGCTCGGCCGTGACTCGGCGAGGCATCTTCGGAGGACTTGGTTTCAGGGTTCAGATTAGAGTCAGGTTTAGGTTAGAGTCGGGATTACACATTAAGTTGTTCGGGTAAATAACGCATTATGTCCTCACACAAAATGTAAGCCCATACGTGTATGCATGTGCGCATGATATCCCTTTAAACGCCCTCTCAACGACGGCTACGCACCCCCGTCATCATTCTTGAGGTGAAAACAGAAAGAGACGGGGAGGGGGGGGAGGGGGGGAAGGAGACAGACGTATGGAAACCAAAACCCAGCGCGGTGGCGGAGATGCATACAAATATACAGCGAGTCAACGATGGGGGAGTGAGAGACGGCGAAGAAGGAGGGGGATGAAAGCGTTTGGTAAATGGGTCAGGCCTGTCTGCCAACTCAGGAACACGCACACAGTGCGCAACCCCCGGAGAGACACCCAGACGGTACGGCACGCTGCCGAGAGGAGAGACGACGGGCGAAGAAGGAGAGGGATCACGTAAAAACAAGACGGAGAGCAAGAGGGACAGATGTGTTGGCTCAGACCTGAAGGGGGTCAGCTCGCTAACAATCACACAGGCGTGCGTTGTTACCGAGCTCCTCGGCGGTACGCAGACAGTGTGCAGAAGTTGCAGCCCTATCTGCTGTGTATTTTGAGATGTCAGAGGTTTCTGCCGCCCCGCCCAGATACGGCTGAATTTGCAGAGCTCAAAGAACAGCGCCTTTCCAGGAACGTAAACTATTTCTTACTAAATATATCACACTCGCCGCAACATTTGCAGGTTTGAAAAAAAAAAAAAACATGCCTGATTTGGTTTCCGCTGTGAAGAGACCGTTAACACAGAGAGGAAAAAAAAAAAAAAGAAGCACCGTGTTGAAGTGCTGTGTCATTTTAATCCAACCTACAAAGAGATGCAAGTGATTTAACATTGAAAGCTGGCTTAACAGCGCCTCTGATGTATTTACTGTAAAATTGGCTGTATAATATTTCCTTCATTCTATCAATACTTGGCTCAATGTGCCGCTTTTATACTCAGTTTTCCAGGGAGCTTTCAAAAAGTGCAGAGGCAGCACCTATAACAACCAAAACCCCCATACCTGATTGAACTCTGGCTGCCGTACCCTTTAAAGTATTGTCCTTGTGCTGCAGTACATCGCTGTATCCCCGCCGGGCCTGGAACACGCCGCGGAAGACCCGACGTGTAAGCGTAGACATCGGGTTACCTTTAAAACTATTAGAGCTGCTTTTCACCAATTGGCATTGACCCCACTTAGCACTTAGCCACCCCCTTCTGGTCACTGATTGGTCCATCCTGCAGAGGAGCTGAGAAACCCTTCACGTGAACAGGGTCTTCCAGACTATAATCCGCTGTGAGCGATAATCTTGCGGAGCCAGGCAGAACGTTCAGTCAGTCTGGTCTCGGGGGAAACTAAATGATTGCGAACAACCCCGCGGATTTCTTCGTGCGGTTGCGATCCTGACCCGACGTGCGCTCTTCGGTCGTGGACGGTGACGACCCGCCTCTCGTGAAACGGCTCGTTGCTTCGTCGTCTGCGCTGAAGCTTCAGGTCGGTGGTGAAATCACGAGGACGTGTGTAACTCGGGCAATGACGTTGATCGAGCGACGCAATTTGGAATACTTACACACTGACGTTATTGCATCTCTCTGCTCCGTTGGCTTCACCGTGCTGCTCTCCGTTCGTACACAACAACAACAACAACAACAACAACAACAACAGTCTCAGAACGTTCAGATTGCACCTCGTTTGTGTGGTGAAGGCGTAGGGAGAGCGGATGATACAGGTCGCTGATGTTGTGTTGTTGGTTTGAGTTAACGTTGAGTTCATCTGATAATACCACGTCCCACAGAGTTTTGTCTGGGTTGATTTGTTTGGGTTTAAAATGCAGTTTGATCACTTCGGTACCTTTTTTTTTTTTAATTCTACTGTGTTTATAGCGACGTACGATGATCGTCGACATCGAGGAGTGCTTTTAATTATCGGCCACGCAGCATCAATGCAAGATGTCTGCAGCATTTCAATGATTCTTTTACATTCATGTACTTTAATCAACCTTGCTGAGTGACAGGTCTGACAGGAGGAGGGGGAAGCGGTCTCTTGACCTGTGACAAAGACCCTGACCCGCGATGCTGAATGTGGTTCGGCCGGCTGCTGTTCAGGCTGCGCCGGTCATTTTTTATGGTACGCTGCTGCCTGATGAAAGGACAAGGCGCGTTTGTTTGTCGGACTGGAACTGCATCAAAGGAAAGAGAGAGAAGAAAGGCGAACTAGCCAGGCTGTCACTGAAGTGAGAACTGCTCCGTGGCCGCTTGGCTTGAACAGATGAAAGGGTTAATGTCATTTGACAACACTCAACAATGAGTAATGACTCCAAAGCCTCCCATGCCTTCACGCCGTTTCACTCGCAACCCTCCACCCCCCCCCTCCCTCCCCTCCCTTCCACCCCTCTGAAACATGGCCTTATTTACTGTACAGCCTCTGCCTTGTTTGTCTCCATTGTATGCGCGGCAGCCTCCTGCCTACCGTCTGTACGTGCCTAGGTAAACACGTTTTGGGAATAGCGGTTAATCCATCATGGGCGTCACGCTGAAATGTTTCTCCCCCTGGGCCCTGCAGCGCTGCGGTATCAGGTGGAAGGGTTCCACTTCCTGTCTTTGTGGGCAGGTTCCTGGCCGATGGGGACAATCTCCCTATTGGCCCCCGGTGGATTGAACATACATACCCTTGGGTGACTACCTGTTCCACCGCAGCCCTGGAAGGCGCCACTGTGGGCCCTGTGAAAAGGGCGTGTGTGTGTGTGTGTGTGTGTGTGTGTGTGTGTGTGTGTGTGTGTGTGTGTGTTAACATGCATCATGTGTTTATGAATAATAAGGAAGTTGTGATTTCGGTAGTTTTGAATAGAACTTTGGGAATTTTCTTAAGATTGTTTTCACTCCTGTTTCCCGCAGTTGTGGTGTCAAATCTTGACGTGAGAGGACGGTCACCGTGGGTCATGAGAAAAGATGCATGCCAGTATCTCTCTCCCCAACCCGCACACGCACACGCACACGCACACACACACACACACACACACACACACACACACACACACACACACTTCCACAGGATGAGTGTCCCTCGGTGAGCTGTACAGATTTTAAATTGAATCTCTCTCGTCCGCGCTGTGGGTGACCTTCCCATTCGGAGCTGAGGAGTGTTTCAGAAAGCCAATACGGCCGCCGTGATTTCATTCTCACAGCCAGACAGTGACAAGCAGGGAGAGAGAACCAAAGAGACAGAGAGAATGGGAAGGCTCCTTGTTACTCTCTGACCCTGTATGTGATTATAAAAGGTGGTACAGAAAAGCTGGTAAAACCTCAACAGGTGGGTTAGTAGATATTACCTGTGCATTACATGGAAATGAATATGTTAAATTGAATCTTCAAAAAGAATACAACATTTCGTGTTTGTGTGTATATGCTCAGTGTTTTGGAAGAATTAAGATGTTAATATGCTTCAAAAGAACTGTTTGTAACTTCAGTATTTGAGGGCTTTTTTCAGCTTTATGAAACTGACAATATGACACCCACACATCCTTGATTAAGTCCTTCTTCTGCCACGTTTTTGTGTACACAACTGAGTACAACAAAATAAACGGTGCGCCTTTATCTCCATTTGAAAGAGATTCGTACCGTTCGAAAACAAGCTTTCCATGCCAACTTCATTCGTAACATCAGTAAACACTTGTTTCACTTATACTCCATCCTATGAAAGGTTCAGTGTGTAGGATTCAGGGGGCTCCATCAGCACAAATGGAAGATAATATTAATGGTTATGATTTCATTTGCGTATAATCACCTTCAAAGAAGAATCTTTGTGTTTTTGTCACCTCGGAAAGATCCCTTCATATCTCCACAGGGACAAGGTCCTCTTCTACGGAGTTCACCATGTTGCACCTCCATGTTTCTACAGTAGCCCAAAAGGAACAAACCAAACACTGCCTCTCCAGAGAGGACCTTTCACATTTTTTTACACACTTGGAAACAGAGTCATTACGAGGTGTTTCTAAATCTTACACACTTCTCCCTTAAAGTAGAGAACTATTGAATAATATAACTGTGTTTTGTTTGATTTTTACCTGAGGCAAGTTACGACACTGCAATCAAGCTTCATATTCACCGAGCTCAGACAGAAAACTTGATTGTGTTTCACTTTTTCGCCGGCAGGGCGCAGCCATCTTAAAACAAACTAACTGACGATGTCACAGGAGTGGTTAGTCTCCGCTGTTTGCTTGTACACATGCTCCAGGTGTATATACATTTTTTGGGGTATTTTGCTTGTGTGTGTGTATCAATATTTTCCTAGTAAATATTGCTGTTTCTGCTCAGACCCAGTTGATGTCACCAGCGGATATCTGACAGGCTCATTGTTTTGACAGTAGCTGTAGAATAAGGTGTTAATAGCTCGTGTTTTGGTGCAGTAATCCTTGTTGAGGTACTGATGACTGTATTATTGGTGATATCATTTACGGTCCGAGACCGAAATATTTTGACCGGAGAGTTGTGCGACTGTCCCACTATTCAGAACTTCATCTCCACTTTAAGCATTCAAAACCCAACGCACAGAGACTCTGACACACGAGGCCTCTTTCACACCAACGTGGCCGCAGAAAAACACATCAGAAGAACTCCCACCTTGGCGAGGGACAGCCTCTCCGCAGATGGCTTTCTCACCAAACGGCACACTGAAACAAAAGTTCACTTCTACCACTGTGGGTGGAGTGAGAAGGATGAATGCATCAGCATCTCAACGATGGCCCACAAGACACTGTGACGAAGACAGAATGCCGTATTTCGATCCCTATAAGTATGACTTTGCGGTGCTGTTTATCAAATTGAAATAGAAAGTCACAAATTGACATAGCAAATTAAGTATAAACCCCTCGAAGGTCAAATAACAGGGAGAGGAGAGAACTCTGAAAAGCAATAATCTCCCATCAAACCAGCCGACTAATGGGGCCCAAACTATTTCTGTCTAAACAAACCAGAGACAGCACTATAATGAGTCTGCCACTCACCAAGAGACATCAGCCCTTTCACTCTGGAATCATTTCCAGGTTACATGCTTGATAGTTTCAGCTGTGTCCGACTCACCTTGAATTCGCTATTGGTTATTGTTTTCTGAGACAAAATACCTCAATTTATTCTGTTTCTGACACTTTGTATTGATAATTTTTTCTACCTTTTGTTTTTTTATTAAACTTTGTTAAAAAAATAAAAATGTGGTTAATTTTTTAAGCACGTTTAATATTTAGTCAGCGAAAAAAAAAAAAAAACACGTAAAGTACATGACTTAAGGCCTGGTGATACCAGAAAGAAGCACTGTTATTAATCTAACAATCTTCGTGTCTATTGTGTTTATTGTGAAAGGTGTCCAAGCAAACAAACCCAGTAGCTATTGATAACAGACTCATTAGCTTGGTTGTTTATTATTCAAAGATGTATTGAATTGATTTAATGGTTGAAATATGCTGTTTCAATTCCTGGTGCGGTTTCATACATGATGAATATTATTGTAACTGCTCATCAATCCATGTTAAAATGTAAATAATAGGGGTGCCCCGTTGGTAAAAAGATGTTATACTGGTTTTAATTTGGCGAGATTAAAAATGTCAGGGTGAATAGAGGGAAAGTAAAAGTGAGAAATGAAACAAATCTGAAATAATGCCACATCTCTGCTTGGCTTGTTTCACCCAACTAAAATACGTTCTGATGCTCTTTTCTCTTGTTGATGCCAATGAGAAGCACCATGGGTATAAGATCAATAACTCTCAATTCTGCCAGTGAGCATGGCTTTACAGCAGAAATCTATAGTACTGTTTTGAATTATTATTACAAATCCATTGCTCTTGTTTTTCCGTGTCCCTGCTCGAAGAGGTGGGGAGGTTGTAGAAACAATGAGACTAAATCAATGGCTACGGCAAACAAAAGCACGCCCTGCGGAGCCCGCAGCATAGGTCAAGCCAAAATACAGAGGAAAACATGCAGTATTATGATTAGTGTGATTCAACAGTTCTTCCTGTGTTTGCTCCTCAGAGAGGTTGACACTCCGAGTGGTGGAAGAGACGGAGGGATGTTTCCATCTATCGTTCGGGAGGTAATGAAGTCATCGTCTCCCGGTAGATGTGTCCTGACCCTGTCGTCTCCTGATGGTGAGTCATCCGCCTGTCGCACCGGTCACGAGCCCCACACACTCACAAGCGGATTCCTTCCCCACACACAACACACTCAAACCCTCTCTCAACTCCCCTCCTCTTCTGTCTGCCCATAGTTTACAACCCCATCATAACAAATCACTGATATTCGACATAACACCATTAACAAAGACATACACACCACGGTTAATATCGTGGCTGAATTAAGAGAGTAGGACGGCAATGTTGAACATACATGTCCAAACACGGGCAAACATTAACGCTGCGCACATGTTGCCTTGGTAATGGGAACATGACATGGTTTAGACTTCAAGTAAATTGAACTGACTTGAATGAATTATGGTCATCGAGGTGGCCACCATGGATTAAGATCATATATGCTCACTCTGCTCAGTCAGTGCCAGTCAAAATTTTTCACACCTAATTTCTGACCATAAACAGATTATTACATGTAGCAGAACAACATTGTGCCCCGGAATAATTCTCTGCCACTTTTTTTTATTTATCTCAAACACTGAAAATATAATGTTCATTTCTCTTGTTCTGGTTGTAACTCATTCAAATTTTTGAAGTGCTTGAAGAGCCAATCATTTCTAAATCACATGTCACGCAAGCGAGACAATTTAAAACAAATGGGATGTCAAAGTATTGATATTTAAGGTGCATCGATTGATTGACGATGCCAACTCAAAGCCTGGTTTTAATCCACCAGTTTGCCTGTTAAAGTTATAGCATTACACTGTAAATACAAACTTCCTGTGTCTGTTTCAAACTAAAAGCCCAGTACTGTATCAGGTGACAGAAACCCTTCATTTTCTTAATGAGGCTTTTATTGTGAAATGTAGCTTCCCATTTCCCAAACAGGGTTCGACTTAATTTGGGGTTATGCTTCAGGGGTAGCAGATTAGGGATAGGGAAAAATTGGGTTTAGTTATTGTCGTGTCAAAAAAAGACCTTCAACTTTATCAAATGTGTCCAAATTCTTCAATTGTCAAAGTGTCACATTCAGACAAAATTATACAAAGAGAAAAATATTTGCAGGCTGGTGGAGTTCAATGCAAAAACATATTTACTGCATAATAGAAAAAAGATACAGAAAAGCGGAGAGTTGGTCTCTATGGAAAGCAGCTCTCCATCAGGCTTTTACCAAACAGCCTTTTTATTTGATGTGCCTTGTCATGACTTGCGAGGACCT
The DNA here is from genome assembly GCF_022577435.1 of Embiotoca jacksoni. NCBI lineage: Eukaryota > Metazoa > Chordata > Actinopteri > Embiotocidae > Embiotoca > Embiotoca jacksoni. The sequence goes on from NW_027185274.1 coordinate 2,366,708, forward strand.
TTTAAAAGCTTATCAGTGTCCGTGTCTGGTGATCTGACAAAAGATCATCCCATTCGATATCAACTGACACTCACGCCTCGAGGTGTCTTATTTTATGTCGTACCATATTTAATACATTATTTCCATGTAATTTTCCATCGAGCAGGTGTCGGGTGCATCTTTTGTCAAGGTTACTTTGGCCTGTTCTGCAGTTACACTGTCTTACCACTGCTGGTGCCTCTCAGAGAACATATGTAAATGCTTTTTCATTATTTTTTTGGGGCACTTTAATCAACCAGTATTTTTTTTAATGAATATGAATAATAAGATCACAATGTGCCTGTTTTAATCTAGCATTATTTTCAGGATTTAGAGACATGAAATAAGAGAATAATAGACCCGATTCTTTCAGACTAGGATGAAGTAATAGATGCTCTATGTATGTCAACCTATTGAATATAACACCTTCAAAATAATCACTAATAGTGGAGAACACGCAACACTATTATCACAGAAGAAGTCAGGTTGGGATTGAACCTAATTCGATTTAGTTTAAAGTAAGCAGAAACCTAAATTAGTGAAGAATATCCAAGTCCTGTTTGGACAGCAAAGAAGCCGACTTCCAACATGTCGCCGTAAAGGAGAAGCCGCATTGAGCTCTGTAACTCCAATATCATTACTGACTTTCAAATCCACAACTCACTGCTGAAAAAAGAAATGGCATTACTGTAGTGCACTACTGAGTAAGGCGATCCTCCCCGACACGGAGCAGATCTAGCCGTGTATAAAGAGACACAGATGGGGATTCTGGGAAAGCTTGAGAAGCGGAGGACAGCTGAAGTCTCTGTTTGACAGATGCCCTGGCTCTCGGCGGAGCAGAATTAAATAGTTGACATAGTTTGGATGGAGGACTTTCACGCCCCTTCTTACACACTCGCTCGCTCTCTCCCGAGCGCACACACACACTCTCCGTCACGGAGCGAGCTGTCCGACAGAACATTAACACGTATTAGCCGTATCATCTCTCATCGACACTTAATGCCGCCGCGCCGGGTGTTAACACGCCACAAGCCGCGCTAATGCGCTGTGGAAGAGTGCAGTTTAAAGTGGCACCTTTTAATGCACATATGGTTACATTCATAAAGACATACGCGTATGACTTACATGCAAAATGTGTCAAAAACTGCAGCAGGGAGGCCCCCCCCCAAAAAAAAGAACCTGACCTCGGGGACGTGGACTTAACAGTATCATGCATGCATTACCGATTCAGGAATAGAGATAATGTAGAGTGTGTGAGCGGCGAGCTGCTTCCTCCAGATGGTTAGCGTGTGTGTGTGTGCTTTCTAATCCTATTTCCTCATGTCCGTAGTGCCGGTTTAATTGCGCAGTTACGCGGATCGGAAGGAAGAGTTTCACAAGTTTTTTTGTCCACAGATGTAACACACACACACACACACACACACACACACACACACACACACACCTTTGACACCCGATTTATCTATGGCTCAGATGGTTAAGAATCTCAGTAACCACATGATACAGTATCATGGGTTTATGGAGGAGTGTCTGTTCAGGTGGGATCAAAAGGCTTATTAGTGTGAAAGAGGGCAGCAGTAAGGTGTCGAAGCTCCTCCACACAGTGTGTGTGTGTGTGTGTGTGTGTGTGTGTGTTAGTATGTCCACGGACCAGCGGTACCTCAACCCTGTCAAGTCATGATGGAATCTGTAATTGATATACCCCAATAGTTGCCACTTCAATTTTCTTTTGAACTGAAAACCAATACTGATTTTTTTTTTTTCTTTCTCTGGCCTCATATATGAAAGTACAGTTTTGGATTTTCAGCTGATACACTGTGCTCACCCGCCCCCTTTTTACTTTTCTCTCACTCACTTTCTCTCCTGCCTTTTTGTCTTTGTTGACCTTGCTGAATTCCTTCTCTGATCCCGTCTCGTCTGTAATCTCGCAGCTTCTTTCTCTATTGATCGCCCCTCTTTCAATTTCTTTCTCCCTTCGTCCCACTTCTGCTATAACTGCATTTGCTGACAGTTTTTCATCGCTGTGTTTACGCAGCTCACACTTCTTGTCTTTTCTCATTCCTCAGTTTTATTTCCATCTTTCCAACACCCTTTTCTCCCCCTTCCCTTCCTGTTTATTCCCCCTTCTCCGTGATCATGGGGTCTTATTGGTGCTAATTGGATGATTTCGTGATGGGATACAGCTGACCATGCTGCTTTGATCCCAATCTGCTTTCATGAACTTTTGCTGAATGGAGGCCGGAAAACACGGATTATTTTCCCCCCAGGATCCGTGGATGTTTTGAAACGTTCTCTGCCTCATAATTGATTTTCCTTTTTCTTTTAGAATTTGTGTTTGCTTGGGTGTTTTCACTGCAAAAAAAAAAAAGCCCATTTTAGCAAGTCATACTCTGGTGGGGGGGCCAAACACTTGGCTCTGATAAAAAGCTTTTAAATATCTGCCAGTGATCGGAGGTCATCGGCAGATATTTATTTCAATGGCAGCTTTGTGCATTTCAAAGATTTTTGAGGAACTATATCTTATAGAAAGAGTTGGGAAATAAAATCCAATGTTGCTCTGTCCAAAAATGATAAACAAAAATTATGAATTGGATATTTTACATTAAGTAACTGACATGGTTTGTAAATCCCATCACAGTTGCGCTGCTTCGGGTTGTCGTTACGTAACTATATCATCACCTTTTACCCTGATATGGTAAACTTGTTGCTTATTTATCACACAGCATCAGCGGAGTAATACTGTAATATTGTTTGGAGCCGTGTTTCAAAGCTCCATTTCTGCTCTTTTAGCTCGTTTTTGGTCTCTACCACCTCCCGAGGGAAATATCTGACCCATGGCTGCTTAGTGAAGCGACGTTTATGTTCCGTTTGGTGCTGAGCAGGTACAACTGTGTGAAGAAAGATTTTGTTTTCCTGCTGCTGCTAAAATCGAAGCCAGGGCAGTGGTGACAGTGAAACCAGTGATGGCTGGATTCCACCAAAGTCGACTGCATCGTGTTCCTCAGCTGATCGCAGCCCTTCTGGACAAGCTTGTTATTCCACCAGACAGTGTACAGTGCGATAGTGAACCCATCTGCTCCGCTAAAAATACACAGCAAAATAAGCAGCAGGGCAAGAAGATGCAGAGAGCATCTGGTCAATTTTCTAAATAAAACAACCTGTGCAGACTTCCGATAGACATCAGTGTCTCACCACCTGGGTGGTCTTTCAAGTCGGAGAGGAAATGCATTCTCCTCCCGCTTAACAAGATCTGTCTGTGAAATGTAGTCACAAAACAGCAGCAATTCTTTGATCCACGTCTTTCATAACTTAACAGCAATAACTTAATGAGTAGGCCACAGCAGAGCAAAATCTGAAATTACTACAATAAACACATTTAATACAGACACAAAAAGAAACCATTTAACTACATTAACACCCGCAAGAAGCACATGAATCAAGAAATAATGAGCAAATATACAAGTCAACAAATTTGGCGTCCAATGTTTTCCTAACTTTAAGTCTCATTGTTGCTTATTTGATTACAAATGTTATGTTTAATACTTAAGAAGTGAAACCAAGAAAATCTGGGCATTGTTACAGTTCTAATCATCCACACTTGGCCCAAGATCATTAACCACTCACTTGGTTTTAATGTCAAACGCGGCCAATACGACCTCAAACAGTGCGTTTGTTTGGGTGCCTGTGTGTGAGTCCGTCTGTCCGTTCGACGGCTACAAATGTTGACTGATTTGTTACCTTTGATGAACCCCTGCTGATCTCGGGAGAATTGCCTCTCGAAAGTTGGAGGCAGTAATTATAAGTTTGCCCTCCGCTCCATAAGAAAGTTGCAGGTCTAGTTGGTCCAGTCATCTCTGATGGAGAGATAAAAGAGGAGGAGGAGGAGAAAGGCTTGATCTCAGCATACTTGAGAAATAAATGACTAACCAAATAGGAGGGCTCAGCCAGCCGTGACCACAATCAATGGGCTTTCTCTAAGTGTCTTCGATTTAGACACACACTCCTCTCTCCAAGGCAATCTCGTTCTCCATCTCTCTGGATATATATATATGTTTATATACCTCCATGGCTTTTTCCTTCCCTCAATCACTCTCTTCCACTCTTTTTTTCCCCCCTTCCTTTCCACCTTCCCTTTTCATTTTCCGCTCCCTCATGTACCCCTCTTTTGTTCTATCCCATTTTCTTTCCTTGCATAATATTGTCTTTCCTTCTTTGCTCCTCCTGTTTTGTCTTCCTTTCCTCCCCTTTCCCTCCTTTTCTTCTCCTTCCCCTTCTGTCCGTTCCTTCTGTCGTTACCGTTCCTGTTTTTCTTCCTCTCTTCTCCCTTCATTCATCCGTCTTCTCTTGCTTTGCCTTCCTCATACATCTCCCTCTCCCCTTCACCCCTCTCCTGTGTCTCCCTGCACCCCCCCCCCCCTCCCCATTCTTCCCCTCCTATTCTGAGCTGGTATTGATTGAGTCCTCACAGCTTCATTAGGATTCTCCCATTCACCTTGTTGGATGCAGCCCCGGGGCAGTCATCCAGCGGGACTCTTGAGAGAGGCGCGCTCGGGTTACATGTCAGCTCTTCCCATATTTCACTTGTAGCGGACTTACTTTGCCTTATCTGCTCATTCCAGGCTGCTGAAAGTGCGCTTCAAGGGTGTTCTCGCCTCACCCCCGCGTCCTGGAGTTTACTGTCACGAAGATGTGTCACAGGCAAACCGGAGGTGAAGACTTAATTTAGGAGTGTGTGTCGGGGGTGCTTTGCATTCATTGTGCTTGAACAGACTTCAGAGAGTTTCTTTTTCCCACTGTTGAGCTGCTCTTCTTCAGAACTTCACCTTTTGACCAAGGTCTTTGATGTAAGAATCTGTACTCTGTAGACAAAAGGGGGATAAAATGAGGAGGAGGAACGTAGGAGACCGTTAGCAGAGTATTGTAGGCAACATTTTTAAAAGTAAGTTGTCAACCCGAAGTCAGTGGAAAGCTGGACCTTATCCTGACCCTGGTCTAACCCCAAAAACATGTGGGCACGAGAACTGGACTAAGGAGTAGTGAAAGAAGGTAGCTGATCTGATGAATCACTTTTCCTTTCACTCCACGTGGATTTTGGGATGCAGCACGCATTTTGAATAGTCTACAAAATCAATTAGTATATTCCATTATTGTTCTTATAATAAAAAATTTAATCGTTCAGAGCGAATTTCTAACAGTAGTTTTGCTTGAATTGCCCATCCCTCATGTTGATGGACAGGTGTAGTTTACCTGGTGAAGAGTTGGCAGCAGGATGCACTATGGGAAGAAGGCAAGCCAGCGGACGCAGTATGATGCTTCGGGTTCTGGCATCCATGTAGATGGAACTTTGACACAAATGTTTCAGTGGACATCCATTGGCAGGGTGCAATAACCCAAAATTATTACCTTGTTGTCCGTTTCGTGTCTGCCGGGTGAAGCACTCTCACTCAATACTGGGCCCAATTTCAAAAGTTATTGTCTCCCCCGGACAAACCCAGAATGATGGGAATAGGGTCCAAATTGAGAAATAACAAGTTTCCCCTTAACAGAGGCAGTTTCTTGAAAATCTTTGGAAATAGCAAAACATGACCCTAAAATACAGAGATGCATGACTGCACAGTACACGAGTAAGGCCATTCAAAATGAAATTCTTGATTGTTTTGCCGAGATGGTACAAAGTGACGTGATCAAGGAAGTGAATCTTCAGTGGACTTGCTAATGAAACCAAGGACTTTAGCAAAAAGGAACAGATATCTGTTGTGACAATATTTTACTCCGATGGAGTTGTTCATTAGAGTTGTTTAGACCTCCAGCAAGCTGATGGACTGGATGCAGCAACATAATCATTTCGAGCCTTGAAAGGTGTGTTCAGGAATACAGAAGCCATCTGGTGGCTGTGATGGAGCATCAGTGATGAGCAGACGGCACTCAGGTGCCTCTGCCAGAGTCAGAGAGGAGGCAACGTATGCCTGTTATCTGCACGGCAGCGCACACTGCTTAAATCCTATTTACTGCGCTGACATACGGGTCTGGGAACACTTCATTGTTGATTCTTTCCAGTTGTTGCATCCTATTGGACGTAGAACTCTGGTTGAGTTTGAAACTACTGAAGAAGCCTTTAACCAATCAGCATTGACCACCATGTCCCATATGTTGTGCAGTACGACTCTACCGCCGCCACCATCGTGGCTGAGCAAACCTTCATGTGACCAGGGTTTCCAGACCGTATTCACATTGGAGACTGCAGCTGTGAGTCATGGTCAGGAGGAACCAGGCTACTGAGGAGCTCAGGATGAGAGAGCATTAAATGCTGTGTGAGCTGTGTTGTGTTTGGTGCCACTGGGATATGAAGTGAAGTATGCGAGAGTACAGGTGTTTAAAATGGAAAGATTGCAGGTGTAAGGTGTTCCCCTGGGCTGCAAACACTCGGGGAAAAAGCTTCGAGGCAAATATGTGTTTTGGAAGTGTGTATATGTAACCTGTACATATTTAATGTTTTGGATATAGTAGTTGAGATATTGAATGTGATTCTTTTCGATGTTTTGAGGGGGATTTGGAGCGGAGACCTGCCAATATCTAGTGCTTGTTTTTAGTAGCGATGGGCGTTTCAAGCAGAACTACTGTTCCAAATTCGCACGGAACTATTTGATTTTTTATAGACTATTCGCCCCGTTCCATCACCCGACCGTGGGTACACATGAATATAAAGAGATCGGCCGTTCGCTCGGTGCTTCACTCCGATGAAGTTTTCTTATTCAAATATTCAAAATTCGTGCCTCAATCCCTAGTTTTTTACCCATCAGTTGAAGATTAATGCATTCAAAAAATTCCATGTGCTGCGTGTGCACATTAACAACATTTTGTGGCCACATGACACTTCACTGAGTAAGAAGGTTTATTATTATTTTTAGTGTAAAATACATTTAAAAGAATTGGGATTACATGAAAGTACATTTGACCAAATTTATAAAAAGTAGAGAGCCAACCAAAAGCCTGTGTGCCCAGTATAGCAGCAGTCTTTAAAGCTCATGTCGGTTATAAATGGAAACAATTTCCAATATGATGTCTACATACTTACTGAGCACTTAACAGTAAGGGGTGATAACAATACTCACCCTGTCTTCACACTAAATCGAAATACAACTCTCTCTTGCTCCTGTTTTGGTGAATTCCCTCATTTCCACCCTCTGTGGGTTTCAGCGTTGAGCTTTTACACCCTTTCAGCTAATGTTTCAAGCAGACAGTTCGTCATGACTTTGCCTAAATATGTCAGTGTGTGGCAGGCCGACACAAAGCAGAAGCAGGGGAGGGAGAGTCAGTCATGTGGGAGTAAAAACCCCAGAGAAAGCAGGGGAACCCCGTGACCAGAAGTCACACTCTGATAACCCCGAACATATCCACCTCCAGCACTATCAAACGTGTGTGTGCAAACACAACAACATTCGGACGTTCACGCACACACAGTGGTTCTGTTAAGATGACATTGAGATGACATATTCCCATCATAGCTCTGCTTTTCACTTGCCTTTCTCAATTTCAGCCGCTGGCTAAAGACGTTATGCAGACCCTGTATTTTAGATGTGTGTTTGATATGTGCAATTTTATGTTTTCACTGGACAGCTGCTGTCGTCCCTCATGCGAGCAGTAAAGCACAACATGATCGATTGTGGTGCTGATGCATTTAAATGTAGAAATAGTTTTGGCACTCTGGTTTGAGCTCATGTACAGACAGAGGAGAGAGTAATGCTATCTGTACGTGATCAAGAAACACAGTTTTTCATTGTGTATAATTTAAATGATTTTATTTCATTGCTGACATTTTTTGTTTTTTTTGGTAAGTAAACTGTTTCAGACCCCTCAGTGGTGTCCTATGCTGATGATGTTATGCTATTTAAGCTACTTAAATATATTTTTTTGAAGTATATGCAATACTTTTACAATATCATTTTTATTTATTTTAAGATTTGTAGTACAAAATAATAAACTTTGTTTTAAAGTGCAAGAGTTAGCCAATGCTAGTTTTCTGATCCTTTCAGTAGTCATTTTAAAAACTAAATAAAAACTCAAAGCTGCATTAATCAATGCTTTATTAGTCAGTAAAGTGAAATGTGTTGTTTAAAGTGACAAATTCATGACGAATTGTATCCTAACTCTAGATTCGTTAAGAGCTCTGAATAGCTTATTTTAGGATTTTTTTTTTTTTGGCCAGTCAGCTCTAAATAGCCTCGTTTCCAGCTGCTGCAGTTAATCGCAGCGACATTTTAATGCGAACATGGTTTCAAGACTATGAGCACAGCAAATGTGCCCAATGTTTACTATATAATCATTTCAAATGTGTGCTAATGCTGCTGGATGTCTAAATGGGCAGGTTTGCTAACATGCCAGTTCTGTAAATTAATATCGTATGTCTTTTTTTTTTTTTAAGTGGAAAAAAATATATGCAATTTTAATAAATATCACTGAAATAAGCCATAAGCACAACACAATAACAACGTGTATTACACGTGTAGCTTAATTGTATTGTATATAGAAGGAATTGTAAGGTCATTTATGCAGCAAAGAAGCATACAACACTCAATGAAAGGCAGAAACCTGTAAAATCAACTCATGAAACTTGAATTATTAATTAAACATAATGGTCAAAAAACAAAAAAAGCTAAATGAACATCAAGATGGGCACGAAGGCTTCAATAGGTAACACATAATGAACAAATGAAATGAGAATTTTTTTTAATTTTCCATTGATTATAGAGGAAGCTCTTTGATCTTGTGTCTCGGTAGCGGCGACATTCTAAAGGATTTTCATCCCAAAGAAAATGAAATGGAAAATAAAATAAAGCTGTTGTTTTTTGGTCACAAAAATACAAAATCTGACATCTTTTTACTCCACGTCCACAAATATCTGCCTTCAAAGCCCGTATCGCTCAAAACCTTGTGTGTCTACATGTTCCCTGACATGTCTGTGTGCATATGAAGTGCTGTTTAGCGTTGAGTGCCTCTCCGTGCTGCGCTCCACCCTTCCACCTCCCGTCGCTGCAGGGAGTGTGGAGGAGCTGCGAGGGCTGCTTCGGTTCTCCAGCAGACACTCTGTTTATTTAGCCTGACATTCCTCCTCTGCTCTCCGAATAAGAGAGCCGGCTCCTCTGCCGAGTCTCATCCTGACTCACGTCCGCCCCGTCACGACCAATGACATTTGAAATGTGTGTGTGTGTGTGTGTGTGTGTGTGTGTGTGTGTGTGTGTGTGTGTACTGTATGAGTGTGTGAAGCTGGTGCACACTTAAGCGTTTGGAGGAAGCATGTTCACATGTGTAGGAATGCAGTCGTCCCCCGGTCGGCCGAGTCACCGTTACCGTCATCGGGTCTTCGTCAGCGTGCGTCTCCACGAGCGTGTCGGCGGCGGGTGACGGGCCGCCCCGCGGGAAGCCGCTGCACTTGACGACAGATTGCATTTGCGAGCCGCCCTCCGCCCGATGAGCCTCGCGCTGAGAGAATAACCGAAGCGGCGGCGGCGGCGGCGGTCTGGTCGGCCTGTCCTCTCTCACCGCAGCGGGAGTTTATTTACCCTTCGCTTCTCATTAACGCCACCGGCTTTCGCCTGCGCACGGTGGCCATTTTGGATGGTTGAGTAGAAGCCGCGGTCCTCGGGGGCCTGTAATGAGTCACTGGGGTTTTCTGTCGATACCGCTCACGTGGACGTCTTTATTTGCCTCTGCTCAGGGTCTCCTCTAATTGATATTGAGTGCTGACTCGCATTTCGGTTGGCACGTGTTGAAGTGCTTGTCACTCAAAATTAGCCGCCTTTACGAGGCGGCCCGAGCAGCTGATGTGTGCGCCCCCCCGACGTGTCCTTAAGCTGCGGGTGGCGACGCAATTTACGGTTCATTTTCTTTACCATAACGTTTGGCCGGGGCGGTACATTTCTGGGACCCTTTCGGGTGACTTTTCCGTCTCGTTGATCCCTCTTGGAGAGCTCAGTAACATACTTTAGTCCCACGTTGGCTTCCAGAGCCAGAGTTATTGGCTTTCTCATTAGAAGCCCGTTCTGAAAAAAAAAAAATCCCTCCGTTGGTGCCTATTTATTGCTCTTAACGTGCGTGACGAAGCGCGGGCATGCGATTCAGATCCGAGGTGCGAGCGTGTGTCGGTGCGGGACAGGACAGTGTTTCTTTCTCCCCACGACCGCTTGCTTCTGGCCCGTCTCACTCGTTACCCTGTCATAACAAGCGCTCCGCCAACGTGTTTCACCTCGCATGCACGTCGCCAACACACACACTTACGCGTTCGGACTTTTCCTCACCTCATTAAGCCGCAGAAGCGGAGAAGTGGCAGAAATAAAAGAGCAAGGGAGCTGCAGAAATGGACAAAGTGAGACGGTGCGGGGCTTTGAAAGCCTGTGTTTTGTGTTTTTTTACGCTTTTCTGGGTCATGTTCGGGCGCCGCAACCCGCTAAGTTGTCTTCTGTTTTGAAAAACACTAAGTCCAAAGTGCCAGGACGGATCTGTCAGCCGGCCCGACAGGAGAGCCCGGGCAGGGGAGATAGTGGCGAGAAAGCGATGTGGATGTGTGGATGTGAGAGAAAGTGTGTGTGTGTGTGTGTGTGTGTGTGTGTGTGTGTGTGTGTGTGTGTGTGTGTGTGTGTGTGTGTGTGTGTGTGTGTGTGTGTGTGTTGGCTAAAACTCCCACTCTGCTTTTCACATACACAGGCATGCATGGATGAATGCACAAGACACACATACTATATCACCTCCTCCACCACTCAACCTCCAGAGACAAACACACACACACACACACACACACACACACACACACACACACACACACACACACACACACACACACACACACACACACGACTTTTTGTGTTTCTCAGAAAAAGCCAAAGACCCGCTGTGATTTTACAGAGGATGCCTTTCAGCCTGGTAACTCGGCCTGCGTCCGACTCTTTACAACAACCCTGTGATTCCATCATGCGTGGCCCGGGACACACGAGCAGCCGCTGGATGAGGAGCTCTGGCAGCTGTCCTCCTCTGGCCGTGGCAGCTCGCGATGGGAATTGACTGCGGGGAATGTGATAGCGACCTTGTCTCGGTGCGCTAATGCAGCCTCTGCAGACACAGGATGGATAGCCTGTACCGCCGTGGCCGCCGTTCAGACTGGAGAGCGCTGTGAAACGCATATCCTGCAAGGCTTTTTAAAAACATTTTTTTTATGTGTTACTGTTTTGTGGCTCAAAGTTATAGCGTGGTTATTGAGCGCTGCCCCCGGACACGAGTCCATTTCGCTTTTTTTTAAGATACGCAACACGGTCCGGCCTCCGGGTCAGCCACATGGCTTTTTCCCATTAAGTCTGTTATGCTGATTGGGAAAGAGTTAAACACGACCAAGTATTCCCCAGGCCGGGTCGACGTGTAACATTTTAAAGGTTAAGTTCCTCTTGAGGTTGAGCACGGCTATGTAAGCGACCCGGGAGTTTCCTGCTGCTAAAAAAAACAACAATCAGTGAAAGAAGTCTGGTAAATCATAACCACTCACGGCAATTACAGATGACTGCAAGAGACGTACTCGCTGGATTTTCAATGAATATAGAGTCATTTTTTAAATTTTTTTATTTATGATCCTGGTGTATTATACATAAAACGACAGTCATGCTAGTAGCTTGTGGGGCTGCCAACGTTAAGCAGGTATGCTCACAGTTGCTAATTGTCACTAAACGCAAAGTACAGCCGAGGCTGATGGGAATCTCATTGGTTTTGCAGGTATTTGCTCAAAAGTCAAGATAGTAGACGGTTCCATTTTTGAGCTGATGATGGTACTAGATTAAAAGTACATCTCCATTCAAAATGACTGGATTTATTTGACTCAAAATCACTTATTATGGCTCCACAGGGAATCTGGAGCCATCAGGCAGGAATGTCTGTCGAAAATGTGCCGGTCCATCATGTAGCTGTGTGTCAGAAACCTACGGGGACCTTGAATATACACATTTTCATAGAAATCCCAATAAATATATGTAGAGATATAAAGTTATTTTTGTGTTGACCTCCATGTAGTTCAACACACAGTCCTCTCCTGTCGAATGTTGACTGTGGGAGCAAGGGATTGTGTGTGTGTGTGTGTGTGTGTGTGTGTGTGTGTGTGTGTGTGTGTGTGTGTGTGTGTGTGTGTGTGTGTATCCTTGCTGTGGATTCAAATCAAACCCACCAACAGAAACTCTCGTCTCCCCCATCAGCATGGCTATTATGTTCAATTTATAAGCACAATTTTCAAGTCTGACCAAAACCAGATCAAAAGGGATCAAAAGGGATCATTTTATTGCCACTTCGTGTATATTTACTCAGCTTCCAGTCATTAGCTTAAGTTTTTGATTACAGCGGGCAATATGCTCTCAAAACTGTCTTTTAGGGTTGCATTAAAAAGAAACGCAAATAAGTTCATATTGAGAAATTACATAGTTTTGTTGGATTAAAATTCAGGAGACCACTGAAGCCCTCAGGATTTATCTTCTGTGGATCATGAATGTCTGTCCAACATTTCAGACTTTTCAGTTTGGTCTGAACCAAAATAGCAGGTGTGAAAGGTCCCTCAGACCACAGCAAGGACCAAAGGATCAACATTTGGTCTGCTCAAAAGGGGAGGTCTCGGCTCAGTTTGTTCAGTTTCTGGATGGTTCGGACTTTGAGACAAATTCCAAGAATTACCAACTGAATTGACAACATGCTGATTTTAGACGCAGCCCCCCCCCCCCCCCCCCCGTTCAACAAACCAATCCATGTCAAGTATAGGGACATGAACCTGGGTTTTGACCTTGGTCTGGACTTTCAGGCGCTGAATGCCCTTAGATCCAAAAGTTATAATGCTCCAAGGCTTTTTACTGTAAAATAATAGCCTGAATTAAAACCTCATTAAATGAGAGCTCTCACTGCGGCAGCTGTGTCACTTTCTGTTGTCACAAATCTGTTTGCGGCGCTCTCGCTGTCTGACAGGAGCCTGGCTCGTTGTAGCCCCGGGCCTGGCCGCCAGTGCGAGTGCGGTTCCTGCTTCGCCCCCCCGGGCCGTGCTGCCTTGACAGGCCCGGTGTGAAAACAACACACTCGCCCCCCTCCAACCAGCCCGCAGCCAGATAGATCGATCAGCCTCAACCAGAGTTTGGTGTCGGCAATGGAAGCGACAGACGGCTCATCGCTCATCACTGTCAGTCAGAGAACCTGTGACGGGTGAAGAGCTAAATTACTGTGATTAAACGGAACTGTTGGATGGTTTGGAGTTGAATGCGTTTGTGTTGATGAGGTTCAGCGGTGACAGATGCACGTGGAGATGAAAAAACATGACTGTAGCAGCAATTCTAGAAAGATGTGGGATAATAAGAGGGGGACAAAACAAGGAGGTAAAACTAAAAAGTGAGAGATTACACGGAAAAAAACCTTCAACTTCCCCGGTTGTTCGACAAAAATTCCACCTCGCACCTTCCTCCCGTTTTTCCTAAATCAGAGCGAGGAAGTCGAGGAAAGCAGAGCCTCTCAAATGAAACTCCACTTTCTCCTCTCTTGCTGTTTACCTCCCCAGGAATCCTCTGCTCCGTTCCAATCATAACTACAAGAAAGACAGGTTGAGAGTGGGGGAGGGAGGGGGTTGGGGTGGGGTGGGGTTGATGGATGGCTTTTTCAGCACCATGTTTGCACAGCGCATAGCTGGAGCTGCTGACAGGAGGGGAGGTGACTGTCCACCACGCACACAAAGAAGTGAATAAGAACAGGAAAGTTTAGGAGACAGTGGATGTTTTACGTGTCTGTTGCCGGAGATTTCATCCCACACGTTGCATGGCCAGGTTTTTTTTTTTCTGAGAGGGAACTAAGGGGTGTGTGTTCTGGGTTTGACTCTGGCCCAGCTCAGGGTGATCCATCTCCGAGCTCTGGCCGGATGACGGGTCTGCAGGGGTCTAATGTCTCGACCAGATGTGCCTGCAGCTCCCCCTGTTCATGTCCTCACAGATACCTTTACCCTCATTCTGCTCTTTTCTTTCTTTCCTTGTCAGTTGAGTTGCATTTGATGACACTTTATTGGCTTGACTGTGTAACATTGCTCAGCTGAATAAAATCTGCACAGAGCAACATTTTGCTGACACATTTTCATATCAACAAACACATTTTATTCTAAAGTGATAGATGCGTCACAATAGTCCCTCTCTTTGTAAGAATACAAGAAATGCAACACTAAATGCATATTATTTTAATGTGATTATGGTTGTACAGTAAAAGTCGGATCAAATGTGAAATTGTAAAATCTGAAATCCAATACTTTTTGCGACTGTTCTGGTGCACATGTGACTGATGTTACTTGGTTACACACCTCACTCTTCCTCTTCCAGTACTGCAACTAGCAATTCCTTTCTATTGACCAATTGATTAATTTTAGTATTTGTTTCATTACTTATGGAAACTCGTTTTAAGCGGCATAACTTTCATTTACCAAGTGACATGATTTTGTCTGGGCGTCGGCAACCCTTTGAAAAAATGTTGCAGAAAACTTGTATTTATTTTCTGTGTTCCCACCAAGTGAACTGACTAAGGTGGTATTGTGATAGAAAAATCCGTTTTGTGTTAGAAAACTGAATGGAAGGCAGCGTCTCTCAGTCATTCCAGTAACCTGCCATAAACGGAATAAAAGGATTATTATGTGCATGGAAACAGAAGCAAGGCCCATAAATCTAATGCCCAATGAGCCGTGAGTGTGAACGGGATACATTTTTGTGTTTATTCAGAATAGAAGAAGAACTGGGCCGTTAGCATGAGCGATGAACAGGCACGGAAAGAAAAGTAGAGCAGCACTTGACATAAATCTTAGGCATAAATTTATAAAATAGATAAATTGAATATAATCACAAATGTCTACTTTACTACCACTTTATAAAAATGTAAAAAATCTCCACCTATAAAGTTATTCAAGTTTATTCACAGGAAACTAGAAAAATGAAATACTTGTTGTAAAACAATAAAAAAAAAAAACATTAATACACATTAAAACAATTAAAATACTTACAATAAAAGAAAGCATGCAACAAAAAAATAACTTCCTATAATTTTGATAATCTAAAACAGTCTGTTTGATTCTTTTGGACCTTATGTGTTGTAGTTAATGCTGCTTTTATGATGAGTAATGCTAAAAACTTATATGGAACTATATAACTAATGTGTTACGCATTGTGGCTTGTATTTGTGGTTTGTTCACCAGTCCACACAGACAATGTTGTGGTCAGTAATGAAGATACCGATAGGTACATAAAAAAAAAAAAAAAAAAAAAAAGAATTCGCATGAATTGAATGGTGCAGTTAAACAGTGGAAGCATTTAAAAATATTAAAGAAAAAAGAAAGAATTGTTGGAGCTTGTTGGAGCCACACATGAAACTATTTCGTTTTCCGGCCCTTTAAATCTGGTTTTGAAATATGAAACTATCAAACAAGTAAAAACAATAACACAACGATAAATAAAACAGACTCTGCAGAGGTAAAAATTAATAATGTATAATCATTCAAATAGCAGTAACAGCATCTCTCCCTCCATCCCTCCGCTCGTCTCCACAGACAAAAACGAGGTGATTGGAAGTGACTGCATGGGGTAAGAGGGGTTTCCGCTGACACGGGACAAGGAGCGGTCTGTGTGTGTGTGTGTGTGTGTGTGTGTGTGTGTGTGTGTGTGTGTGTGTGTGTGTGTGTGTGTGTGTGTGTGATCCAGGTGACTAGATTGGATGTGGCTGTCAGGGTGTCGGCGTGTCAGGAGCCCCCGGCGGCCACCACCAGCCTGGGAGCGTGGGGGTGTGTGGGGTGGGGTGGGGGGCAGAGAGGGAAGCGAGGAAGGAGCTGACAGCCCGTTCTTTATAGAGTCGAGGATGAATGAACGATCACGGGGTCCGGAGGTCAAAGCTCAGGAGAGGACTACAGGGTTTATCCACACATTGGAACGTGTTAAGTCAGACCTCGGACCATATGTAAGTCCAGCATGAGTCACAAATCTGAAAGGATTGTATTCTAATGGGAAACATGCTCTGTGGTGTTTTGTAAGCGCTGGTTTGGGAGCACACACAGAGGACTTTAATTGGCCTTCAAGAAGAAATGCCACGCTTTTATAAGTAGTGGCTGCTTTCTGTCTGTGTGTGAAGACTGTGGGTGTATAGATGGGTTTCATATAGCACATGCGGTCAAAACAACTTTATGAAGAGAAACAGCTATTGATTTGAGCAGCAGGCCGCCATATGATATCAATAATGACTCTATCACACACACAACTGCACATACTCACACACTCATTCCACTCAACATGGAATCCATCAATTCTCTGCTGTGAACCACCGATTGATCACACTGTAGGGACTGATACCTCCTTCCCTCTGTGTGTGTGTGTGTGTGTGTGTGTGTGTGTGTGTGTGTGTGTGTGTCTGTGTGTGTGTGTGTGTGTGTGTGTGTGTGTGTGTGTGTGTGTGTGTGTGTCTGTGTGTGCAGACTGAAACATTTGCTGCCTGATCATGCAACCAGAACTCCATTGTGCTGCAAACCACATGCTGCCTGCCAATAATTCACAATTATTCCACATTAATGTCAGATCCGTCGGTGCAGAACACTCCTTATAGATTACAGCTTTACTTAGCAGGCGGACAGAAAACAGGCCTGCGTTAAATTATGTTGCAATAATTGAGGTAAACAGAAGCAATACTGTGTTCAAAGTAATCAACTTGGATTATGATCCTGCATGTTGAAGCAGTGATCGGCCAAATTACGGTGCATTACGCTACTGCAAAAGTTGAGCCAGGTCAACACGGTATCACGCCGAAGTATGTAATACCCCCCATCTGTCCACTAGAGGGCGCCGTGTCAGGTTTCGCGTAAGAGTTAAAAGTACTCGCATGAAGCACCGGCTCCAAAAACCACGTGGAAAGGGTTCAGAAAATATCGTAGTTTTGGGTTAAATGTCGTTCCTTTCTACTGGCCGCAGACCTCAGGTTAATTTGAACCCACCAGCATGCGCTAAAACCATCCGTCACTCTGCCACCGTGTCCACCAGGGCGGTTTTCCCTGAGCACAAATCGTTTTCAATGGTAGCGTCGCGTTTTTTCAAATCCCAGCAGCGTGACGAGGCGCTGAGCGTTTATTCTTAGCCGAGCACTGAACGCCGTTTTTTTTCTGCTCGCCGAGTTGAAAAACGTTCAACTTTGCATTTGTAACTGTCACTTTTTACCCAGCCGTCCAATCACTGCGAAGGAGGGGTGGGGAAAAGGCCTTTAAACACTGACATTGGTGTCTGACCTGAAAGTCCGCCTTTCAGAGATGCTGAACAAAAGCTAAAACTAGCAAACATATGCAGACCATAATCACAGTGAAGAAAACTAAAGCTGTGACGGAGCCAAGCTGACATCCACCTGCCTCCTTGGACCTTATCACACCTTGTACTTTTGTCACATGACTTCTGTGTCATGACCTCCTTCTTTGACCCGGGTCATAGGATGACACTGACGCGGTATCCTCTGGTGGGCTGATCGATATATTACTGGCCAGGTTCAACATATCTAGTCAAACAAATCCTGCATTGGCAGCTCTCCATGTTGGCGCCTGAGCTTGAACAGGAACTGCTTCTCCCTCGGTATCACACCATTACCAACCCTCAAACATCTCTTTAAATCTGCTTTTAGACACTACCTCACACTGAACGAACAAACGGAAGAGTGTCGGCTTCTTCTCTGCGACCGAATTAAACAGCTGTAGCAGGACACAGTAGCAGAGTCCGTCCCGCCTCCAAACAGAGAGGGGCTGTGTGCGGTCTACACGGGTGGCAGCAGGAACTTCTTTCATGTTTTCGATCTTCTGCCGTGTCGTTGCGATCGTACGTAGCCAACCGGAACGCTTCTCTGCCGAGACAACAGCTGAGCTCTTGTACACAGAATCATGATTTCGGCAGTGAAATCATTTGGAACAAAGCAGTCAGGCTCAGGATGAGACACTTTGCATTTTTATTTTCAGCAACAGTTCAAATATCATTTCCTGTAAACGATCACGGTATTTCTTTGTGGTATATTAAGTCGATTATTATGGGTTTTCAGTTGGGCTATTGTTCTTTGCAGGTTTGAGTTTCTGCCTACATTAACCTTCTCTGACCACTGAAGTAAATAAAAAGGCAACACACAGTCAGCCTAATAATAAAAACACTATTTATTATACTTAAACTACAGGTTACTGTCAACACATTAGTTGGATCAGCGCAAAGATGTCAGGCATGTGGCAGGAATGTCAGTGTTTGTGGAACTTTAAATTTGAATATGATAAATAAATAATGACGACATAAAATTTGTAATTAAAAACAAATGGTCTTCCACAGCAGTGAAGGAGTAAAACTTCATCTAACTGAACAATAAGCACAGAAAGTACACGAATAACATAAAACAGTCTGAGCGGTATCTGGCTATTTAGATCAATAATTTGAGATCTGACACTGAAACTTCACTTAAACAGTAGAGATGAATGGAAATCACTGTCTACCGTGCAACATTAATAAAATTACATTTAGAAAATTAAACTTTAACATCGCATCCAGAAACAAAGCTGCTGTTACTCTTGACGACTCCCAGAACTGAAGTAGTACTCCCTGTTTCTACTGTGTGCAGTTTAATTGGTGCGACCCAGCCTCACAGGACAAGAGCTGTCTAGTTGAGGACGGTAACCTTAAGTGAGCTTCAGAGTGTTTCTCTAATTGATTACCAGAGTCTGACTTCCCCATTTTAACACGAGGATACGGGTTTCTTTTGTGACGTCCTCAATCCGTCTGATTGAGGACGTCACAAAAGAAACCCAATCCAACAATCAACAACGATGGGGTTAAAAATAATGACATCATTAGAATTAGGGAACCTTCAACGATGGGTAAAATAATTGCTTGGTTATGGTTATAGGAAACCAACATTGACTATCTGTGGTTAACAAGAAGCAGATCGTGTTTTCTCCTGTTAAAGTCTGATGTTTGCTATCCGACCACCTGTGGCTCTACAAAGACACTCTGCCTCCACCTTTGCTCCCAGAGGACAAGAGTTAAAACTCCAACCGCTGCTCGAGGTCATTGTCCCCTGAACATAAACACATGTAATTATTGGACATTTCCATAGATGACTAATAGTGTCAGGAGGACAGTCTCTCGATGACCTAGTTCCCCTTGAAATATGCCTCGATGACCTCTGCTGCAGTTGGAGAAGTTTCTTTCCTCGAACAATCCGTGTGTTTTTGGCATTTCCATGCATACAGTCATCATTTTTCTTCAGAAGAAGCAGATTTCTTTTATAGAGTATGAAAAACACCTTCCCCAAAAAACAAGGTCATCTATTTCAGGAAACACAAAGCCGTCGTTTAAATTCAGTTTTATCCATGTTACATTTGTGTTTTCATATCGGTGCCGCATTATGTTACCCTCTGCTTCCTGACAATCACCTGACACCCACAGGAAGAAATGTAAATCTCCACGAGGAAATAATCCCTCAAAGACATGTCACCAATGAGCCTTAATACCAAACAAGGCTTCCCGCCCACATCCGTGTCCAAGAAAAATCCAAACATGTCGCTTTGACCTATTTGAGTTTGGCTGGGTTGTAAGAAAACACAGCCTATTTCTCTCAAACTAAGACACTCATTTTCTTGATATATGAGTAGATGTATGTTTACCTCTGTTTTTGCGGTGTAAAGACACATTTAGTGTCAGCTCCTAATCTTTTATCATCGTGTTCTTGTCAGACTGAGCAGAAGCTAGTTTCAGTCACAAAGTTTCTAGGCTACATGAACTTAATTAAAACACACCAGCACATGTTCAAATAAATCTGTGTATTCAAAGCAATACCAGTATTATTATTTCTACATTATATTTCCACATACTTATCAACACATTTTTATCAACAAAGTATCTTCCTGCTGGCAGAGGACACATTTGTAAAATATTTGAAATTTGCATTTTTCTGCATTTAACATTTGCATACGTAAACTTAACAGTATTTTAAGAAACACTTGTATTCACTTTCTTGCTCTTGAGAGTAAGACAAGATCATGAAGATCACTCATATCGGCTCCGTCCAAAGAATTATTGGACATTCGCATCTTTGCATTGACTTTATATGTAATCGTTCAGCGGGAATAATTCCCTTGGCGTGGTATCTATGTCTTATTTAATATTCAGCTAGAGAGCGGATGAAGTTATAGTAATATTTACTGGTACTTATTTGAGCGTGTACTTATCGCAACATTCAATGAGATTAGTTAGCTATTGTTAGATAAGGGCTTCCCTTGTTAATGTTTGTAGAAACACGAGACTCACCACTAAACCTCCACAGAGCATTTATATTGTAAAGTCAGCATTGCTATCAAAATAAAACGATGTTCTTGCTTTCATACCTAAAGTTGTTTTTCTCTGGTCCAAATCAGTTGATAAGTCTGTAAACATGCAGCGTCGTGCTCTCGGTTCGGTATCTATTCTCACAGAAAAACAACGTGAACCCAAATGAATCTCAACAAACCGAATGAGAACAGTCTGCTTACTGGTCTGGTGTCTCTGGGGGGAACAAGAAAGTAAACTGTGGAAGAAGGTCCTATGTTCTGAACTCCTTCATATTTCTGAGAGAAACTGTGCAATTTCACAATTAGCAACGACAGAGTAGGAATTTGCTCATAAACCGTATCTGGCCGATGTAACAGGCAAAACTACACCAGCAGAATGCCGAATGCACTTTGAGGACAACACTATGCCGGTGCGGTGGTTTTGGTCGGCACCGTTGTGTGATTACTGCGTTCACACCCGACCAAACCAATCGCAACAAGCGGGATAACGAACCAGAAGTCCGATTTAAGCGGGCTAAATCGCGCAGGTGTGAAAACACCCCGACGCCTAGATTCTACACCTCACTTCTCAGTGACAGCGGCTGTGAGCATTTCCTGAGCTCTGTGTGCTGAGGAACACTGGTCTGCTTGTTTGAGCTCACAGGAAAGAAGTGCCCCTCCGATAACACGCTAGCTTGGATTTCTTTCAGTGTGGATGCACGATTGAGCCGCGAGCACGCTCCGACTTTATGAAAACACCTCAGAACAATTTCCGGAGGACAAGAAATATCTACAAAGTGCTTCTTTTTCTTTCTCCGCACGACTTGTTTGTCTTTCGCGTCTCACCCGATGCGATGCACTTCCTCCTGTTCTCCGAATGAGATTCGCGAGTTTTTGATTT
Organism: Embiotoca jacksoni; assembly: GCF_022577435.1. NCBI lineage: Eukaryota > Metazoa > Chordata > Actinopteri > Embiotocidae > Embiotoca > Embiotoca jacksoni. The sequence goes on from NW_027185274.1 coordinate 2,387,959, forward strand.
GATCTCCAGGCCTTCATTTCTCTCCCCACCGTCTCCCTCAGGTGCATTGTCTCCCATATGCTAACTCAGCTCTTTAAGTTGCAGCGCAGCATCCCCTACTCCTCATAATTCACAAAGTTTGCTTTAAAAAACACACACACACACACACACACACACACACACACACACACACACACACACACACACACACACACACACACACACACACACACACTTATTGCTTCTGTGTTCAGCTTTGGGAATAGAGTCAGGGAAGCAGGGAAGTAAAGACGGAGAGGAGGGAGGAGAGGGGAGAGGAGAGGATGACTGTTCTCCTGTTCTTTCCCTTGGTTCATAATTACCTGGTGAGCGAGGTGTGTGTGTGTGTGTGTGTGTGTGTGTGTGTGTGTGTGTGTGTGTGTGTGTGTGTGTGAGACCCATTGGGGTGGTCCTGTTGCCTTTGTGCAGATTAAATGCTGATGCAGAGTGGAGACAGCTGGGCAGAGTGGAACTCAGGTCATTAAGGTTCTACTGGCAGGAGCTAAAACAACCATCCACACATACACGCACTTTCACCGCACCGCTCAATGAGCCTTTTATTTTGAAAAACAAACAGAGGAGGCTGAAAAAAAAATTGAAAGAATGAAAACAGTGCTGGTGACAGGCCTTCTATGGGGTCCCGGGGATGGAGGGATGAGGGAGAGGCAAGAAAACAAGAGGGAGGAAGGGGGACGGTGTCTTGAGAAGCTAGACGGTCGGGGAAGTGTGTATTTGTTCAAGCGAAGAGCTTTTGAGTGGCTCCAAAACAATGTGAGGGATTATGGGAGATCAGAAGAGAACCCTCTGCCACCCCACCCGCTGTCCAACTCGGCTCTTCCCGCCCCCTCCATCTCTCCTCTGTCAGCATGCATGTCCAGTTCACACCCAGGGGTCCTGCAGGAACTATGGGCCTTTGTGCTAAGAGAATACACTTATGAAACACACCACATGCAAGAGCACTCCGGTGTATCATTTCAAAAAGGCCACTTACGCAATCTGTTTAAAGTATTATGCCTGGTGGAGGCTGACAGCGTTGGTTTCCATATCAGAGGCTGCCAGTGCTCGACCGCAGATTCCCACTTAGTGAGATGACATTCCAAAGACACCTATTAGAGGCAGATATGGGTACTAAATTTGATATTGCTATGAAACTTTGGCTTAAAAATAAGTCATCTTCAAGGCAGGAACATATATTACTTGTGTGCTTTGCCTGCTCAACAGATTGTCTGTTTGGCCGAGTATGTTCCAGTCGAGGTTAGTTAGAACTCTCCACAAACGTGGAGTTCATGGAATTGGATGATGCTAACTTTGTCATTGTTTGAGTTGATGGAGTGAATTGATGATTTGAGATCACCTTGAAAGAGAAAAAAAGTCAAAAATGCCAACAAAATAGAAGTAGTGTTCAGTTGAGTGCAAAGTTCACCTGTAAATTGCCTCACTCCTCTATACTGTATTATATTTCTTCTGCATTTCTCTGCAGAGTTCACAGTCATTGTGGACACATCCCTCCACCCACCCTCTTAAATCTTGAATTCAGCGTTTTCCCTCTATTGCTTTGCAGTTCCCACACAAAAACTCAGCATGAATTAGTGAGGATAACTGTTTGTAATGGACGCTCACTTCTGTTCTGGTACAAGAACATCCAAGATTTCATCTTCGTGTGGGAATTTAGGATTTTCATGGAAGCGCGTCTCCAATCGTTTACTGTATTTACGAGTCGTTCAATATGTGGTAAGCAGGGCTGTCAATTTTGAACAAAAATCAAGCTAAAAAAAAAATGAAACAAACTAAGACGAAATTTGTTCATCGTTTCAACACGACGTACGCGGCTGTAACAACAGAGACCATCCGCCAATATGGGCAGAGGGCAACGCCATGTTGGCAAACGACCAACAGACAGACTTTTTCTTTATAATTGTAGTTATTCTAGCTCCGGCTTCAAGTCCTCGATATTTGCTGTTTGTATTGCTTCATCTTTCTCGACCACCTCCGCCATTGTTGGGACAACATTTCTTCACATACAGCCACACCTGCTGGTCACTGATTGGTCCGCCCATGTGAACTGGATCTCCAGACTATAATCATGCCCCAGGATAATGCCATTGGATTTGACAAAATCTTTAGTTACAGTTTTATCATCTATGTCATTAAATTCAAAATGCCTTCACACATGGTTCTCTGCTGGTTTGGTACCAAAATTGTCTATTCACCATTGCAGGCTAGTTTTCTAAATCTTACATTGAAATAGGTCTGACTGTATTTTGTTAAAGCCCCGTGCTGGAAGACAAAGCACAGCCTCTTGTACTTGTACACTGAAGATTTGAATTTGAGCAGACTTTCATGGACCACTGTAATTACCTTGATTGAATATAAATTTCTCCTACCTTCAAAAGGTAGCTACATTTCTTAATAAATGTGAAAGTCAGGCAGTCTTCAGAGCTTTAGATGTTTCACTGAGAAACAAACTCAAACATCATTGTAATTCCAGGGCGTTAACCATGACAGTTGTTGATCCCTCTTAAGGACCCCTTCGGCTCCCCGGGCTCCATTTTGGGAACCACCGCCTTAATGATTTATCCTCCCCAAAGGGCAAATCCTGCAAACTGCGTGCCTGGATGCAGTTTTCCATGTGAAAAAAGACCACTTGGTCTGAAACTTTCTTCGGGGGAGTTATCCAGGGCCGTGGAGTCAGTCAGGTGGCTGAGGTGCGCCACTGCGGCAGCTGTCACGAGACAAGAAACAAACGCCCCTCCGGCAGGCCTCCCTCCCAACTTAATTTCATTAAATCTGTGATTTGTTTCTGTTTGTGTGCCGCAGTGTTGGGAGGAGGGAGCTAGGGGGGACTGAGGAAAAAGGAGGGGAGAGATAAATGAATGAGTGAGAGTGAAGCAAAGTATGTGTGAGAGAAACAGAAGGCATCGGAGGAGCGATTAGTGCGGTGGTATCCATCATTGGAACTGCGCTGCTCTGGTCGATTGCCACGGACACTGAGGAATACTTCATCTGGTCCCAGGGAGAGGAACACACACACACACACACACACACACACACACACACACACACTTACCCATCTATTATTCTGTAGTGAGAAACTCCAACCACAGCCTCTCTACTTCTTCTTCAACCCACTGTTATCTCCTTGTATCTTTCCTTTTTCATCCCACCCTTTATTTTATTTATCCAAAACACTTTTTTTGGTAGTGTTTCTACACTTTTCTACCATCTGACCCTCTTTCATGGCTGTCCTGATCTCTCTCTGTCTCCCTTGAAAGCCTGTCTGCAGCTACACCACTCGGTATCTCCATTTATTATGCCGACATGCATATTGCATCGGCCGGGGTGTGTGTTTTTAAAGGAGCGGAGGTCTCTGTAGGAGTGAGGCCATGCTAGTGTGCACACATTTGTATGTCACTGTGTATGCAGACTTGCATGTCTTCATACGTGTATGAGACAGCTGGAGACAGATGTGTGTTGTGCACAGTCATAAATATCATTTAACTTACAGCGCAGCACTTTGCACAGTTCACTAAGGCTATGAAAACAAAAGCAAAACAGACTCAACCCCTGATCTTTATTTAATGAGTGTGAGTATATTAGTCTGTGTATGTGATCTACTATACAGTAGATTGGCCGTTTGTTCTATGTTTTACAGGTAAATGTGTGTGTGTGTGTGTGTGTGTGTGTGTGTGTGTGTGTGTGTGTGTGTGTGTGTGTGTGAGACAATCATGGCCTGGGAACAATTAGTAACGGATTGTGTTCAGCTGAGATATTTGGACGAGCTGTGGGGGACCAAGTGATAGATTTGACTCGATCTGATTGGAAACCCAACTATAATAAAATTTCCCCTCGGGGATTAATAAAGTATATACCTACCTACCTACCTACCTATACTACGTCCCGCCCACCGATTTCAGAAACGTGACTGCACCACAGGCCCGTCAATCAAAGAGAACAACACCAAAATAACTTGTTTCATTCGACAAGTTGAATGGGAGTCTGGAACCAGAGGCCTTTTGGAGACAACCTGTGTGGCCCTCGGTGGTAATGCAATTTAAAGCCCACAATTTATAAGACGCTACAAATTCTATCCAGCCTTGGAAAAGCCTGAAAAGCTGGCAGTTAAAACAGAAGCACAGAGTCATAGCTGGAGATGTTACACCGTCTCATCTAGTCGTTTTCATGTCACTGCCATGTTTCAGAATATTACAGACCGGAAAATTGCAAGTAGTTGCTTTGTGAGTAATTTTTGGTGATGAACCCGCCAATTACGGTAATTTTTAAGCATCTTTTTCTAAATGTCCTCGCAGTAAACCATGTTCTAAATGCTGTTTCAGAGGCTTTGCCATCATGATAGGCATACATTTCTGGTGAAAAATGAAAATTTGAATGTATTGACTGCAATTTGAATTCTGCATGGTGACATGTAAAGTAAAGTTCCCCTTGAGCATTGGCCATCAGTACTTTCAATGCTGAAGTATGTTTTGGATCAACAATTATGTTTTTTTTTTTAAAAGAACATTTTCTGTATATGCTTTGCCAGACGTTTTGCTCAATAAGCATGCCAAAGGGTAACTGCTAAAAAAACGATGAGGGAGATGGGCACAAAATGGAAGATGAAATCAATCCATCGCTCAAGTTTAGGGGAAACACAGGGGGTGTATTTCCAAGAGAAGAGGGGAGACAAAGTTTGTTCGCTGGCGTCTGCGGCGGTGGCGTCTGAGAAGGATTTGTATCTCGATGGGGGCCAAGTCTGGCAGAAGGGAGACGACAGAGGCTCGGTGGCGCTTTGGGGGCTCAGCGCCATGCATAAATCACCCACCTGGAAGAGCTACAAAGACTGGCATTGGCTGTGGCACTGCGCCACCGACCGACAAGCCGTTTGTGTGGAAATGAGGGGAAACAGGCGCTCTGATAATGGAAAAAACACTTTTTTTTTTCTCCGAGCTTGCCACATTACGATGCAACACTTTGCAGGAGTTCCGACAGAGGGAAGTGAGGGATGGAGGTGAAGAGAAGGAGGGGAGTTTAGGGGATGGGAAGGAAAAAAGGGAGGAATAAAAGGATGGAGATCTTTGAATTACAAAGTGATCAACAGTCACGGTGTTGGCTGCACCTCGGCATTGTGAATCATCCAGGAGGCCACTGACGAACATCAAACAAGACAAATATCCAATGATCTCACCTTCGCGTCTAAGCATGCGTCCTGTTTGGTGTGTGTGTAAGTCACAATAAAGACGCCGTGTGTGTTTTCTCTAAACCTTTGCTCCGGTCTCTTGAGTGGAGTTCTGGGGAGGGAAAGTTGGATGCAGCTTCTACCCAAAGTGTGTTCCAGAGTTTTCCACCTTCCACAGACCTGAGAACACGACTCGGCACAGACACATGTGGAAGACGTCAAATCCGCCAGCAGAGTTACGACAAAACTGAAACACTGACTTTAGTGTGCTCGCCTGTTTATCAAGGGTCAGTTATTTTAAATTAAACATATTAAAACCTAAAGATCCCAGTGCAGAAATTGCTGCAAACATTACTGAGAAATGTCATAAATGCTACTAATTGAGGGCGTTTCCACACCTGAAAGTTTTGACTAACCAGGTTTTATGCAATTTTGCGCTCGCACTAAATACGTTTGCATGACATGTCTTCGTCCTGTCGTCATCCCCGACGGAGGCCGTCTCCTTTTACTTGACATTGATTGAGTTGCAGACGCCGTGCGTCTGACTTCGGCTTGTCGTGCATTCAGCCCTAGTTTTTTCCATTTGAATAGAGAAAACTGAATGAACAGATTAATTTCATTGCAACTATACTATTATTATTATTATTATTATTATTATTATGGCATTACGTTGAGCACATAACTTCTTGATTTGCTTTTGATCTTTGTCAGACCAAATTAGAATGAAATACTTTCTTCTCTCCCATTATACTAGCATGGCTCATTTTTACTTGTCTATCAGTTCATTTCTTTGTCTATTGTTTCATGGGTGATGATAGCTGCTCTCAACTTCCTGTAATTGATCCAAAAGTTCAAAACACCCAAAAAGTATTTTCACTCTGAAAACAAACCGAATTTTGTTTCAGTTTGAAGCAGAACATGATCGTTTCTTTTGGATGGACCAAATGAAGCAATTCGTAAGAGTATTAAAACAACTTTACTTGTGTATTATTAAGCAAAGCATAGACATTTTCACTTAATAATAATTTCACTAATTGCTAGTAAGCAATTAGCTTACCTGTCTGGCTCACACTGACATACATTCAACAAGTACAAAGCAACACTGCCGATGATTTGTAACTGATAACTTAACCTTCCTGCTGTACTCGGGTCCTTCGTTGCATCAAAATGGCTGTGAAAACGGGTCATGGAAGACCCGAGCGCAGCAGGAAGGTTAAAGTCCAACAGTCACTTCCCTTTTAGCTCTATTTTGGTCTCCTCCAACTCCTAATGGAAATATTTAGCTCATAGCCACTAAATGAACCCCCATGTGGGCTAGCTCATCTCTATCTCTGTCTGTCAGGCCAACAAGTAAAGTAAAGTTGGTTTTGCCCCAGAGATTTTCAGTTCCAACCAGCCGTCTGCTGCAGCTACATACGAGGTTAATGAACGTAAATCAAAGCAGTAAAGTGGTGGGCCGTGAAACCAAAACACTATTTTAAAGATATGTCGAAACACTCTTGAAAAATTAACTAGGGCTGTAAATTTTCTGATGTTTTGTCACTTTGAGCACCACCTTTTAAAAATGGACGTTGTAATCTGCTTCACTGTGGGTGTTGAAATACGGATTAGAGCAGCTTTAAAGATGATATAATCACACGTATTTTCTGCACATAGGTGCTTTGAGTCAGTGAAAAAGGAAACATTAAAAGAGCCTTTTATTCAGAATCAATCAAGCAGAAAACCAAAAACTTCCTTGGAAACAGTAATACATTCCCATGAATGCATCCATTTACACATAAGATTCGCAAATACAAGCAAACACACACACACACACACACACACACACACACACACACACACACACACACACACACACACACACACACACACACACACACACACACACACACACACACAATCTCAGAACTCCATTAACATTCAAGTGGAGTTGAGTCTGGAGTGGGTCTGTGTCAGCGCTGCACTAACATCAAAGAGACAAAGAGAGGGGAAGTGAATGGCAGAAATAAAGGGATAGAGAGAGGGAGAAGGTGGCAATGAGAGATGGAAGGGAAAAGATTCAAGAAAGTAAACAGTGGAAGCTTTGATAGTTGGGTCGAAGGAGACAGAGTGACAGGAATACAGGGAGATGGGAGGGATGGGGGGGGGGGCAACAGAGGAAGAGGAGGAGGGGAGGAAAAGTGACATTTGGATATTTTGCAGAAGACAAACTCCAACCCAGGGCACAGCCGTGACGAGCTCAGAGCGCTTATCACCACCGCTGTCGGACAGAAACTCACATCTGCAGAGCGATCCGTTTTGAGGAATTCAAAAAAAAGAAGAAGAAGAGGATGAGAGCAACAACGGAGTCACAACATGGGGTTTGAATAGCTGTAATTACTTTTGTCTTGTCAAACATCAATGTCGGCGATCACAGTCGCTGTCAGTCCAATTAGCGACGCGAGAAATGTCACATTGGAGGGTTACGGGTTTTTTTAGGCTGCAGCGGTGTTACATAACAGGTGTGTGTGTGCTCTAAATATGACAGCAGACCCCCACCCCCCACCCCCCCCACCTCGGAGCCAGACTCATCGTCTCGCTGTCAACGTGTCACCCAGATGATGCCACCTGTCTGTTTGTTTGTGCAGGTGATGTGTGCGCAGGAACATTTCCCCCACTTTGGAGCGAAAGAATCAATTAGCGAGGTGAAGACAGAAGCGCTGTAAGCAGAGTCAGACCACATTGTTTTGTCAAGCTGCTGCTTCCTGGGTCGTGAAACCGGCGGGCTCATGCAGCACATACTGGCATTTTAAAGGAAATCTGACCGGACCCCAACACTAACGACCACCATCAACTACAAAATATGATGTTTCCATCATTTGACGTCTTCATCTCAGCAGTGCTCACAAATCCCTTTAATGAAACGGGCTGCAGGGCCTTTGCGGTTTTGGCCATCGGAGCGACTCCGCCTGAAAACACGAGGAACAAAAGATTGTAATTAGTAAGAAACAAAAGAGGTTACAACCACTGACTGTATTAAAAAGTGGGCGTAGCTCCCGTGACAGAAAAATGAGGCCGAGCTCCATAGACTCACATTCAGCTGGTCTCATAAAGTTCTGAGTCATTCAATTTCTCAGCGAGTTATCTCGGTTTCGCGAGCTAAAGGACCTCCTCCTCATTATTCTTCTGGCCGTCGATCTGAAAACAACTCCATCATGAATTAGAAAAGCCTTAACAATCGGTGTTTTTGGGGGCGCGTCTGTTTGATTGACAGGCCCGTGGTGCAAGTCAGGGTACGGCTATCGGTGGGTCAGATCGAGTGAGATCCACCCCCCCCCCTCCCCCAGGTCGCCCAAATATGGTCACTTCCTGCTCCAAACCGCTCCGAACTAGCAAGATGGCGCCGGACAAAATCCCAACTGGAGGCTTCATCATAACGTCCGTTCACAAACCCAACGGGTGACGTCACTGCTGGCTGTCGCTTGGTTACAGCGTTACCACTCACCCATTCTCATCCCAGGCTGTCGAACACCGACGTTCGTCACAACCCGCTGACGTCTCAGAGAAAAGGTCAAGGTGTGGGTTAAAACGAGTCATTTTACATGAAGTAACATTATTTATATCGTGTGAGGTAATTGCAGTGCGTTGCGTTGGTAACTTACGTACCTTGCTTAAATAAAAAAAAAACATCGTTGCCTTTTGATTTCTCAACACCAGCCTTTCAGATAAAAAGTTCCCTCTTTGTTTCACAACCACCACCGGTCCTCCACCCCGGGTTCACCTTCTTCCGACTTTGCCGCATTGCTTCCTTCTTCGATGAAGGCGGTCAGACACCAGAGGCCGAGGAGCTTTTCACAAAACGGCAGTATTTGACACCCGGGCAACAAGAACGGGCCGCGTGTTCAGGGGTTCTGGTCCGTGACTCTCCAACGGTTAGCATCTTCACATTTGCCCACTTTTTTATACAAAAGATTAAAAGCTCAGAACCGCAGTGTAAATAGTGATTCATCAAGTAGGTGTCCCTGTAGATGATAGAAGAAGAAACAAGCTCCTGTTTAGCTGTGTACGCACTCCAAGTACAAAGCAATGAGCTGTCGTTGCTGTCGTACCAGCGTCTTCTAATTTCTTTAGGGTAGTAAACCTTTGTGCTTTCAGAATGGACCGATGGCGTTGAAAACACCGTGACTGACTTTCCCCTCGACCCGGGTTCAATCTGGTGAGTGCTCAGGGCTTAAAGAACAAACCCGGTTCGCAGCTGCAGAAAAGGCCTCGTGTATAATGCTTTGTCTCAGTTTGCTGCCGTTGATTGAAAGCGGGCACCTTGGTCTGAGGGCCGTAAAACCCAAAACACACTTTGAGGGCACAGTGCAATAAAATATGCAGCAAACCTCTGCTACCAAAGTTAACAAGCAGCTAATCATCCAGACCCGGAACACGTGTCCTCATCACCGCGCACGAGAGGGGCGTCTAAAGTTTTTATTTCAGGTCTGGGACTCGGTCACCTCGAGGCTGCAAAGGTCCAAACGTTGATGACAGGACTGACGGACTCGGTCTGGAAAAAGGATTTGGAACCAGAGTTTGTTTGGGCGACTCGCGACATACTGCCTGTTTCTCTGCACGCATTTTTACTCTCAGATCTATTTATTCGTTGCATAGTAGGAGTTTTTTATGATGATCGTTTTGAATATGATACTTATCTTTATCATTCTCATTAATATGTATTTGCTGCTTTCTATTCTGGTATCTTTAACTTTTGATTCCCACTTTACCAGTACCATCATCAATATTGCTATTTTCCTTGTTGCTCTTACGTGTCAGGCTTTTGTTGACGGTATTTATGAATTTAAAACGTTAACGTCTTCTTAGAGCGACTTCCCTGTTCAACAATGGCTCGTTCGACCCGTCGTCGAAGACCCGCAGCTCTACGGGCCGCAGCGCAGGACGGGTTTCAGCCACGTTTTCTTTGTCGCCCGTCTCACGTCGCGCACACGTCTGACAGAGCGTTTATTTTTAATCAATACAGGCATCGAAATTCAAAAGGTGTTACTCACGCTGGTGCACGTGACTGTGACCTGAAACGGTTTTCATGTCCTCCGTTTTGCAGCTACACCAACCGTGCACTGTCTGCGGAGTGCTGTGTCAGCGCGGGTGACCGCACATCAGCGTGGTGGTTGGACGTGGAGATGCTGCCGCTGACGCGCTTCCACCGCCCACGTGCACACGGGACGGTGCTGGAGTGGCCTTGTCACCCCACAATTAAATCCGTTTCCGACCGTTTTTCCAGATCGATTCAGCGGGCGACAATAATTTGTAGGTCACAAAGAATGATCCCTTGGTTATTTAGATCAGCTGGTTTCCTTTGGTTATATAAAAAAAAAATCAGCTCAATTGATTCGTACGACTTTTAATTTGAATGGCGATAGGTTGGCGTGGATCTCATTAGAGTCTCAGATTAGAACGCATCACTTCTGCTAACCTGTCGTCAGGTGGAAACCCTGAACAATCATGTGTTTGTGATTCCTTTTCATAACGAATTACCTGGGATTTTTGGTGCTTTGTTGCTGCTTCCCAGTTCTGTCATTAAAATTATTGAAGCAAATCTTACTTACTAAAGCAAAGTGTTTTTAAAAAAAAAAAAAATGTATGGAGTTGCTCTGCACATGTCACTCAAGCATATTAGTATGAGTGTTTGGGCTTCAAAATCCAAGGGGAGGAGCCGAGCAGTCACCGTGATGTCACTGCAGGCGATGTTAAAGAAACAACAACAGCCAAAAAAAAAAAAAGAAAAGTAATAGTAAGTCCTCAGCAGTTGACGTCATCCATCAGACTTCCCGACTCTCCTCTGATCCCAACAGGAAACTGCTGGATGCAGCTTCAATATACAACAGATTCGATTTCAGAACAGTTGCAGATGGATGCTATACGAATGTGTGTGTGTGTGTGTGTGTGTGTGTGTGTGTGTGTGTGTGTGTGTGTGTGTGTGTGTGTGTGTGTGTGTGTGTGTGTGTGTGTGTGTGTGTGGATAAGTGATTTTAGTTGAAGAGGCTTTGGGGCTCAAGCAGCACATGTCACTCAGGCAGCTGCAGCTCAGCAGGGATCCAGAGATCTGCAGAACGGCTGACGGTCCAGCGAGGTCTACGTACACACAACATGTACAAGCCAGAATGGACACACACACGCACACACACTATGACACAAGAAGGATATTGTGTGTGTGTGTGTGTGTGTGTGTGTGTGTGTGTGTGTGTTAGCTCCCAGACTAAACAGTAACTAAACACTGCTGCTTGTCTCTGAGTGTCTGATAATAACCTGTTACCGCACTCAGTCAACAGAGGGCACTCTCACCCCTCAGTCTGCATGCACTTTCCCTTTCCGCACACACACACACACACACACACACACACACACACACACACACTGATTCCCCTTTCCTCCCGAAGCTTTCCTTCCCGAGCTCCAGTTCTCCATTTTCCCGTTTCATTTCATTGTTTACCGAGGCGCTGACTGTATTTTTAGGCATACACTCCTTAAAGGCAGTAACTCCTCTGTTAGCTGGGATTTCATGGGGAGGTATAAGCGCACATTTTAAAAGGCGCTGAGTTTAATGTCGTTGTTGTAGTCAGATTCTGTTTGTACAGGTGGTGATCAGAGACGACCTCGACGTGTTTAGTGTTGTTTACGGCCTATAAATAGCGATGCATTAGCTGGTGGCGAGGGCTCTTGTGATGGCCGGCTGAAAAACACGCTGCTGTTTGCACTGTTGCCATTAGGAGCACTTTGAGTGTGTGTGTGTGTGTGTGTGTGTGTGTGTGTGTGTGTGTGTGTGTGTGTGTGTGTGTGTGTGTGTGTGTGTGTCCAGATATCACACCACCGATCTGTGCATGTGTCGGTGTCGACGCGTGTGTTCGAGTGTTATCATGAAGTGCTCCCACTTTCTTCCCCCCCCCCCCCAGCTTTAGTCGTTTTCTCCCCAAAACCGTCTCTCCTCCCATTCATCCATTGTGGCTGAGAGGATCCTTCTCTCTCCGTCTCTGTCTCTTGTCTCTTCCACAGTCCTAATTACCCATACTCCTCGGAGTGGCCCCTCCTTCAGAGCCTTTGAAGTTATTTTAGCGCAAATTCTACTTAGCTGCACTGCAGACAAAACAAGGGGAAAAAGGGGCTGCGTTTGAGGGCCTCTGGAAATGTGTGCGGGTGTTTCTTTTTTGTTGATTGAGTCACCGGTGTCTCTTGTTTCATGTGTGTTTATATGCAAGTGAAAGTGAAGTGTGCGCAAGAGAGGCGCGGCAGGGCAGGTTCCTATGTGTGTCTATGTTGAGGGAATTCGGGTAAAATTGAGTCCACACATACCATATTTTGAGATAGTATCTGTATATCCGCATGTGTGGATGTTTGTTTGTGTGTGTGTGCACGTGTGTGTGTGTGTGTGTGTGTGTGTGTGTGTGTGTGTGTGTGTGTGTGTGTGTGTGTGTGTGTGTAATTGTAAGGGGCCATGCATGAATGCGGGCCTTCTGAGCGCTCGGTGAATGGCCCGACTGCCCGTCACGGTTGTGTTGGACTGAATGGCCAAAGTAGAGCTGCACAAAGCCGCTTGCTGTCTCTCTGTAATTATCAGGAGTTGGTCCCTGCACACTTTAACTCTAACTAATGAGTCGGAATGAAAATGCAGGAAACGGGTCGAAATGACCGGGTTTTGATAAAACTGTTTTTGTTTTTTGTTTTTTTAGGGAGCAGCATCTTAAGATTCATCCTCCGAGTGTGTTTTCAGTTGCAGCGGCTGACCGATCCGCACCGCCATCTGTGTTGCTAACTTAACCGCTTTCTCACTGGACGTGGACACTTTTAGAGCCATTTAAGTGACTTTTTTTTTTTTTTTTATCCTCGTATAGTCCAGACAGAAACATCAATGAGTCATTTATGTGCGTGCTTAATGACCAACCACTAACTTTTCCATGAAACTCCTTCTCCTTTGGTTCTGTTTTGGATTATTGAATTTATTTAAAGTTTTTTTTTTTTTTTTAACATTAAAAGAGTGATCGTCTTCAGAGCCTGGATCCTGTCTATTTGTGAATTTTCAATTCCATAGTTTCGGCTAAAGGTTTTGAAATTAGAGGTAAATTTAGATGCATATATGAAAGCAGTTTGAAAAGGGGCGAATGACAACTGCTCGTTAAAGCAATGCAGGTTTTGATTGACTTCATTTTTGTTACATGTTTTTTTCTTTATATCTATTGTCCGTGTTTTAATATTGTTTCTGTGTGACATAATGTGGCACCTTAAGTAGCTAGAATTGTAGCTCCTTCTTCAAGCAGACTTTACTATTTAAAAATGCCAGCAAGTCCACAGTCATATTTTCCTGGTGCCCTCCTGACTACTAGCTTCCAAGCTGACCTCACAAGCTTTCTATTGGAAAGTGGAAGCTGGTAAACACGGCTTCGTCATTCCTGCTTGGACGTCATGTTTTTTGTTTTGTCCCACTCAACTTCTCTCAAGAAATACAAAATCTTTTTTTTTTTTCCCCACGAGTCATAATGGTGTCATTTCCCAAAGTCACTCTTTCTCATTAGTTCTCTGTCGGTTCATCTCAAAATAATGTCATTAATTTGATTTTGGCCTCATAAAGCAGTATGTTTGGGGGGCATGTCTGTTTGATTGACAGGTCTTTGGTGCAGTCAGGGGTTTCTCTGCAGGCGGGTGGGCCGTGGTGTCAGATTCACTGCTCGCTGCTCCCCAGCTCGTCCAAACATGGTCACAAAATCTAAACTCAAAAGTTTCAGGACGGCGGTTCCAAAACCAACAGGTGACGTCGCAGTCGGTTGCTTGTGTGTTGCACTAAATAAGCGCACAACTTAAACACATATACTTTGATTTCTTTGTAAAAAAAAAACCCAAAAAAACCCTTTTGATTTCCGTTTCTCTTTAAAGAAACTTGAAAAGGCAGATGGAGAGAATTGCTGGTGTTTTCACCTGACGTTGTGAAAGGGATAAATATGCCACATGTAAGTGTGTAGCTTCTGTCACAACCAGGCGCGTTTGAGTTTAATTCTCTCCTCACAAACACGTCTAAAGCAACGAATAGCTTTGTTTCTTAGAGCTTCGCAGGGTGTTAATTATTTCCTAAAGTATCTTAAGTGTTTTGTCAGACAGCCTGGCAGAGGGAAACTCCAGGGAAGTGGATGAGTAACGCTGCTAGAGAGACGGGAGAGACGAGGGTGTTGAGGACGAGGGCGATACTGTGAGACTGAGAGAGAGAGAGAGAGAGAGAGAGAGAGAGGACGAGTGGGGGAGAAGTTGAGAAACAAAGCCAAAAGCAAAGAGGAAGAAATAATAATGAGCGGGCAGCACAGCGAGGGGACTAAATGTCACAAATGGGAGAGCTAAAGGAGAAGGAGAATGACAGGGGGATGCTGGATTTACGAGACAAGTGCCGAGGCGAAGGGGGAGTATCCAGTGTTTCCCATCTGACTCAGCCCTCCGCCGCAAACCAGACTCAAATGAGAAACACAAACACTTGCACTGCAGCCCAGAAACTATACAATGGCGCTTGCTTTGTAAACCTGGAGCATTTCCAGGCTTCTTTTCTTTTTTTTTTTTTCCTCTCTGGTGTCGCCTCTACGACTCGCACTTACAGTGAGCTCGCACACAGTGTCCTCTGAAAGAATGACTGTGGTCAGAAGTGATGGAAGCGGACGTCCTGGTTCACCGCACAGGAGGATTTTGTGAAACGGATCCGTCCGGTTGCGCGCTTGGCCGTCTGCGACCTACCCCTGAGCCAGCTGCGCAGTCGGCCTCCCCCAGCTGCCGGCGTCCTGAGAGCGTCCTGACATGTCCACCCCCCCCCCCCCCCCCCCCCCGCTGAGCGCAGCAACACATGGAAGCTCCTGCGTGTATCTCATGTACGCACACACACGCATAAAACTCCACCCAGAGGCAGACAAAAGCATTCAACTGATTAACATTCTCTTTCACACCCACTTAGGTCCATATGTAACCCACGTTTCTAAGTCGGGGAGTTGGTTCGAGGCCACGGTGCGACATGCTGACTCCCTAATGCATCACAAACGTCTCGGCTGCTCGTAATGAGAGACAGGTCCGCACAGGAAGAGCGATGGAGCTCTGCCCAAGTGTCAGGAAAGCCACAACACATGGGAGGAGCAGGTTGTTGGAGGCGAAAGCAAGACACATCATTGACTTCTTTAATTGGTTGTTATTTCTGCTCCGTCTTGGAACAGGTTGTCGGGTGTAGTTACGTAACCATGGCGGCCAAACAGAATGGCGCCGGTTTAATTGATTAAAGTGTCGCAGCGAATGGAAACGTTGGATTTTTAAAGATGTTTTAAGTTCAACTACGCAGTGAGAGGGTTTGATTGATGTGTTACATCCACAAATTGGTCTTTTATTAAAAAAAAATCCAGTCCGTTTTCAAAGTGATGGAGGCTCCTTCCATTTTTGAATTAAACGGTTTCAGTGGTGTAAATTTAATCAGAATCCACTTAGTTGCTCATTCGAAGCTCATGCAGCGGTCGTTTTTAGGAGAATCAAACCTTTGTTTTAGCTCAAATATTTTAGTTTTTGATGTCAGGTCTGACTTGAGTAGGAGTCCTGATTCTCCTGTGTCGGCCCGCCGACCCCTGCCAGATGATTTCGACCCCTTCGAAGCTGTAACCGGTTTTTGATCTGGTCTTCACCGACAACTGATGTTTGTTCCCAGCACTCATTTCACCAACGAAAAGCTGCCCACAGCGGTAGCATCTGACGTCTTCCGTGAAAATATGTTTTAAAAGGACTAATTAGACAGTTTGGAAACTGGAGGTTTGGACGAGATCATCGATACCTCATGTTTGTACGGTAAATTTGGTGCTGCAGCAGGTTAACTAACTTTAGCGTGAATCAGAATCTGCCTATAAGCACGCACTAAACAACATTTTCTGTTTGACAAGTTGAGGGTTTTTTTTTTGTACAGCGCCGTGCTTTTCACATGAATCTTTTTTGAGACAATTTCTTGGCAGGAAGCGGTGACTTCCTTCGCTGGTTGCCTGACAACATGCCAGGAAGCCACTTCTCCCGGCCAACAAATAGTCGGACACATAACAACCCTGCAAAACCACAACTTGTCACCTTACAGTTTGATTTTTGTTGCATTTATTAAACAAGAGTCCTTTCTGTCTTTATCCTGAGCTAGGCTAACAGATATCTGGTTGAAACTTAGCAGGAGATGTCATTGATCATCTTTCTCCTGGCATGAAAGCGAAGCGTGTCTCACAGAAGGAACAATTACTTTGTCTTTTGGTCATGTGACTTGAGTCACTTCCTTTTTCTGATGAAGGCAGTGAGAGGTGGTTGAAAACTCAAAATAGTTCGTAGCTTGGCAGTATCATGTGCCATTATTATTTAAATGTGTCAGAGCTTTTGTCTTTTCATGTCTTTAGGAGCGAAACATCAGTAGTAACACGTTTTTTTTTTTTGTAGGAAAATGGACCACTTAAGAAGGACTTTAAACAAAATGATCTTATCACAGACTCATTTTTACTGGAGTCATCCCATAAAACACTCTAGTTCTTTGCATAGTGAAACCACAAACAGGCCTCTCACGGTCTCCAAAGTGATTCCTGACTTGAGTTCACAGACCTGATAGCATCTTCAACTGCAACATTTCATCTTTAACGAAGCTTAATTTGCTCAATATGTCTGGGAGCTCCATGTCCTGTACCTCCCAGGCCTGGGGTATGGTGTGTGTCAAGATAGAGGAGACGGAGAGGGATGAAATGTGCAGCGATAGCCCAGAATATATGGCGTGGTAAAGGAACATTTACGCTCTACTTATCTTTCCTCTCCGTCCGTATCTCTGTCTGCTGCTCTCAAACAGACAGCCGGGGATGAGACTGGATTTCAGCACGTCAAACAGAATCACACTCTTTCTCCGACTCCGCCGGTGGCTGTCACTTGGTTGTTTTCTCAAACAGAAACTCTCAAACGCGCACAAATGCACCGATGAACACTCGCACAAAGCTTGACTTTCTCATGCTTCCAAATCAAAATGCATGTAGATGTTATACAAACAGAACTCTTGCATGCATGTGGGCAAACACACAGACTCGCAGAGCAATAAAACACAGCTCTCAGTGAACAAGGACCCAGTCTTGTCTCACAACGGTACCATTATGCCAGCAGCTTCCCTTAAATTTGTCTGCGGGTCTTTGGTTCTGTGATGAGTGAACGTCTTTCCCTGACAGCGTATCCATCCTCTGGTTCTTCCCCCCGCCGTGACTGCACACACGGGGCTCGTCACACACAGAGGAAGAGGAGGAGGACTCACTTTGAGGTTCATCTTCTGCCCTAATTTACGGCGGCCGAAAATTCATAGTCATGTGTTTAAATTTAAGCTTTGAGAAAAGGGCATCGAGTTTCTTTCCCCCTTCTTTTCTCCCACCCTCTCCCTCCTGCTCCCTCCTGTTAAATATGCAGATACAGCAGCGCGATGCTGCTCGCGGGTTCGTTGCAAGAATTGGGTCAGTGGCGACGTCACAGCGCTTTACAGCGAGGCAGGGTTTCTTTACAGACTCCCAGAGAAGGTCTGGCATTTCTAGCAGAGAGGAAAACTGTCTGTCGTTGAACTGTGGTCCTCAGTCGGGGAGGACTGGCGTGTTTTGCACAGCAGTGCTCTGTTAAACTGGTGGTATTGGAAAAAGATATACTGATC
Source organism: Embiotoca jacksoni (assembly GCF_022577435.1). Classification (NCBI taxonomy): domain Eukaryota; kingdom Metazoa; phylum Chordata; class Actinopteri; family Embiotocidae; genus Embiotoca; species Embiotoca jacksoni. The sequence continues at coordinate 2,405,829 of NW_027185274.1, forward strand.
ATACTACAAAAGGAATGGAAATTGTCACTCCAATTAATATTCTTTGTCTCAGTCATATTTCTTGGACAACAAGTTAGTTGGCTGCTGCCTTCAACCTGCAACCTGGCTCCAGTAAAAGAAAGCCAAATGAGCTGTTCGCAGCTCCCAATTCTAAATCTACTGATATATGTGCAGACGACCATCAATGAATCACTGTGACATTGAATAAATCCAACAGCATCATCATTCAAGCAAGTTCTTGAGTTATAAAGCAGGGTTGGGCGATGTCTACTAAACTAGTATATTACAATGTCTGCAGTGAATCGTTGTGACGGACGATGACATCGGCAGTGCCAGAGCTTCTTAGCATTTTAAAGAAACCTGCGTGATTGTGCCAAACACGGGGAACTGTACAAAACAGGACAGAAGTACTTGGAAACTGAACTGGTGGTTGTAAAGCTGCTGTTTACTGAATAAAAACACAAGCTGTCTATCTGACGCTTGTTTCACCAAAGCCTCCTCTCCTCCGTGATTGAGTTGTGTCTGACGGTTCAGGTTGTGAATTACAACCTTTTCAGATATTTACACGTCATGACTTCCTATTCCTGACGGAATATTAAAATAAAGCTGCAGCGAGCTAGGATGTCTCATATTTTTAAGTGCCTGTTGGTTCGACTCCTCCCTCCTTGTTCTTTTCTGTTTGTGCGTGCCTGTTTATTTACTTGATGCTGATGGGGCCATTGTCCATCGCTGATGGCGGAAAGCCTCCATGATGCCGCCCTCCCATTGAGATGACTGTCAACCATCTGCAGCGGATGATAGCTCATCAGGCCAAACCTATTACGACGAAATTTATTTTTTATTCTGATTTCTAAATGGTGTTCCAGACGAGGTGAATGGGAGATACCAATATCCTTAAAAAGTTTAAAACTATTGCATCATGTCTGCGCTTTGAGATTTGAAAGATTTTAGAGATTCATACTGTAGGTGTGCCAACATCCTGAACATCAAATGTTTTGCTAATGATTTCAGGAGTTTCACGTTTGGCTGAACCTTGTGTAAGATCCGCACACCCCTCGTGTGATTTTAGCTCTCACCTGACTATTTGGCACGTTCTCTCGTTGCATAATAATAGCAACAATGCAACTGAACCCCCTTTAGAGTAATTAGACAAAGCACGGCTGCTACACATCAGCCTATAGCCAACATCCAGTCTATGATGTGATAGGTGACAAGACTCCCAAAGCCGTGTGGTTCAACTGTAAGCCAAAGGCTCTGACTAACGCCACTCTCATTCATCTGTATTGATCTTTCTGTCTGTGATAAGCATTGATCACGTTGTTAACACATCTGACCCCGCAGCATTGACCTTCCATTGCAGGAGATAACGCAGCGGCGAAGCAGTCGGAGAATCGTCTCTCTCTCTCTCTCTCCCCTCACCTGTTCTTCTTCGGGACGACTCCTCATTCAAATCATCTGTTTGACGCGTTTCTCTCCACACGGTCTCAGAAGAACAAGCAAACACTGAAATATAAGATCATGATTAATGAGTTGCATGTTTGTGTGGTGAGGTGCACAAAGCTGAAACATATGGCAGGTCATCTGTTCATACTTAGGAAAAATGCACGGGTCTATCAGTGAATGCAGCACTGATTGCTGATATTTTATCAACGAGTATTCTGTTTTTATTCATATTCTTTGTAATTTATCTTCCTGTCTGCCAAAGTGGTCGTGTTTGACATGTTCTTGAGCCAGTTCAAACCTAACAGTGCTCTTCTTTGAGTGTTTTGAGCACCTGGGACCAACCTGTCTCACACTTGAAATACCTGCTTCAAGAAACTGGAGGCTATTGTCTCTTCCAAGCCCCAAGAAACAAAGCTGGACTGTAGGATGATGTTAGCAATGAAGCCAAACGGTGTCGCTACAACCTCTGTGCCTGCCCACATGGTGCTCACTCACCCAGAAAGCATTTTTTTTTTTTTTTTTTTTTCCCATGCAGTAACCTTCAGGGCTAAAAAATGAAGCCAATGCAGAAGTGCTAAAAAAACTGCAATTCCTTGAATGGCCACTAGAGGCTGACCCCACCATAGACCCCACCCCATTTTAAAATGCTCAACTTTACAGCCGAAATAAACATGTTTACAGCCTGGTACACAATTTTTTTTTTTTTTTTGGTCTCAGCTAATTTTGAGCTCACCCATGCTTTGTATTCGGCTTCAACTCATACATAATTATTTGGATACAGATCTGCAACCAGATCACCCAACTAAATTTCTGTCTGTTTACAACTCGTGACGAGAGCTGCGCATCCTTTGTATAAACTCTTCAGTGATCTCTGATAATGTTATCTCAGCTGATGAAGTGGGAAAATACACCTGAGTGGCTGTTGAACTTAATATATGCCACTAGGGACGTGGGAGGTTTTTGAGAGGTCCGAAAAGTAGGTTTGACGTCACTTGACATGGCAGCGTTTGTGGCGAAAGGGAGAAATTTACTTGCTTCGAAATTAGCCCGACTTCGTCAGCCTAGCCTACGTAGTTTGCGAGCTGTGCTAAATGTTAAAAATAGCAGTATATCGTAACGTGTATAAATTTTGGGGGCATGTTGTATTGACCCCCTGAGCTCCATTTCATCCCTGCGTTGGTTTGTATGGATGAAGATGAGGCTGTTTGTCACTTTTCTGTGTTCTGACTACAGAAATCGAGCGCATTTTCTGGCGCGTGTTTGCGAACGCTTTCAGCTGAGAAGTGTAATGTTCGTAGCTATTCCCAATTTTCCCAGCTGCCTGGAGCCACATGCAAGTCAGGATTACTTGGACTGTTGCTATCATTTCTCCCACTCCCCCAACAAAATGATCAGAGTAGTCCTTTGACATTTTCTGAATATTTCCATTGTTGGAATCTCATTTATCCGTCATCAGTGCACATCCTTGTTGGATGCTTTGTAGATCTCACACTCTATTACTCTTTAAATGTATAGTAATATGCATATGGATGAACTGGAGCTGCTCCAAGGTGTATTTGAACTACTGAAACCAGTTGTTCTTCACAATGATGGATGTTAACTTTAACAGATGCACTTTCACGCATCATTTACTTAAAAGATTACAAGTGCAGCTCCTAACAATGCCAGATGTAACGTGCTCAAGCAGACTCGCTCTAAGCGAAGGAAAGTCCTGTTGGATGAATAAATGAATGAAAAATGACACAAGAAAATGGAAATTTGTGGCAGAAATGTGAAATATTGCAACTATTTTGCCACAAAAATTAATGTTCCTGTTGCAATCACTCACCATCTGACAGAATAAAAAAGGACGAGTGAGATGCTCAGATGAATCATTTGACTTTCTCCTGGTTTCCCTCAGTTGCTCGGAGCCATACAGCTCATACGGGTCATCGGAGAAGAGCTGTAATAAACAGTCTTTCCTGGAGATCTGGCAGCAGCTCAATGAGTCACCGACACGATGCTGCGAAAGGTGAAAAGACAAGTTCTTCTGCCATTTCAGGCAATCGTTTCCCGAAAAATTCTTGCCGTGTTTTGTCATCACCCGCCTCCAGCCGTGTAGCTGAACCCCGCACAGCTTTACAGCTCACTCTCCCGCCTAGCATCCGCGGGCTCAGCGCTAGCCAGCATGAATTATGGATCAGAGAAATGTTCCTGGTCCTGTTTTTTTCTGAACTTGCGGTTCTAGACTCATGTCCGATCCCTTCAGAACCGACCTGAGGACAACCAGATGGTCGAGTCGGAGCCAGGCCAACCCAAACAGGACCCCTTCCGAGTAGAACAAATCCAGAAAAATATATATATAAATAAATATTCATCACATGATAATGCGGGAGGGTTTGTGCCAGTATAAATAAAGAGCTCAGGTCCCCGGACCCCCTCGAGGTCACTGTTGTGGAGCGTAAATAGAACATTTTTCTGTCTCTCTTTTTCATATCTGCCATTCCTTTCGTTCCTGTCTGTATCACCTGCTGCTAATCTTCCCCGTCCAGCTCTCACCTCTCTGCACTTTCCCTTCCTCTTCATGAGCATCATCCGTCCAGTCATCCTCCTCCTCCTCCTCCTCCTCCTCCTCTTCCTCTCTCTCCTTTTGCTTCCCAGCTGTGTTGTCTTCCACTTTCAGTCCATGTCTGGCTACCTGGTTGCTGGCTGACATTTTACACTGCTGCTCCCCCTCACACACACACACACACACACACACACACACACACACACACACACACACACACACACACACACACACACACACACACACACACACACCTCCAGCAGTGTTTTATGAGGATTTCAGAGTGAAAACAGGTGACTCACAAACAAATCTGATGTCCACCACAGCTGAAGTGACCGATACTTTTCTCCCCCCTTTCAAGGTGTATTCTCCATGGCCAGGTGCTGCTGATGGGGACCTGTGTGTGTGTGTGTGTGTGTGTGTGTGTGTGTGTGTGTGTGTGTGTGTGTGTGTGTGTGTGTGTGTGTATAGTGGGAGAGTGCTTTGTCTCTGTGTTCATTTGATATCTGGCCTGAACACACAGCCAGGATGAAAGAACGACAAAAAGAGACAGAATAGAAAGAGAGTGAAAGGTGAGATGGGTGTGTTTATTTCATGTTTGGCTGAATATACAACACGTATCAAAAGGAAAAAAAAAAAAAAAAAAAAGCTAGAGAAAGCAGAATCCGTCAAAACACAAGTGCATGAGTGATTTGCGGGGTGTAAGAGAATGCAGGATATAGCTACTCTAAGTCTCTCCAATCAATCTGAACATAATGACTTCATATTTCTCACTCAGCGAGCCAGCTCATAAACAAGCCGGGAATAAAGCAAACACGTTAAACCGATTCCAAAACAACGAGGGCCTCTTGTCTTCCCTCTTTGAAATCCACTCTGCTCGGGAATAATTAAGGCGGCTTACGGTTGAATACAAAGGCAGAATATTGTTAAGTTGTATTGTGCTGCTGCTGTGTGTGTGTGTGTGTGTGTGTGCGTGCGTGCGTGCGTGCAAGCGTGTGTGTGTGTGAGAGAGGCCATGGCACCTGCATGGTATTCTAAAAACACTGCTGTTTGCATGTGAATGTAGTGTAGGTGCCCTGTGTGTTTCCTTTCCATTGTGTGTGTGTGTGTGTGTGTGTCTGTGTGGCTGTGTGTGCACCTTAGTGTGTGTTTTTTTTTGCATAATTCTTGTTCATGTGTGCGATTGTGTGTGAGAGAGAGGGAGAGAAAGAGCGCATCTCCGTCTGAGAGCATTAGCGGGCGAGCCTGCTCTCTGTATCTCAATGAGGGGATTAGAGGACTATTCATTAGACGGGCTTTGATAGGTGACTGGCCGAGTCCATCCACTGTTGCAGCTCGCGTACTGCCAGACAGAGAGGCCAGGGGGGTAATGGAGGAAGCCCGGTCTCTAGTCTCTCCCTGTCTTCATCCCTCTTTGCCTCTCTTCTTTTTTTTTTTTTTTTTTTCCCTGCTGGCATCTCTGTCTCATTCCTTTCAACATCATTGGAGGACATTTTTCTTTTCTTTTTTCTTTCTAAGTGATCTAGTAGAACCCTGCAGCCCACACGGCTTTAGGTTCACAGGAGTTCTGTCGTGAGTAAACGTATCAAAAGTCTGTCATCACCCTTTTATTTGGGGAATACAGTTAACTGCTTCTTCAGCTTCATATAAATCTTTATTTCATACTGTGAATATATTTGGCAGATAGTTTTTGAAATATTCCCATAAGGTTTTGGACAAATGACAGAAGAGAATTGCCAGTGTAAACTATACACTACGTATCATGTCATTAAACAGGGTTTTATATTGTGCATGCTTGAATAACATGTTATCAGTGTGTAGTTCATACAGTTCAGCATATGAATGATAGAATTTCTTATAAATACTTTGTGAATAAAGATTTACTTTGGTTTATACTGAAACTCAAATAACTGTCATCACTTTGATTTTGTCCAATACTTTCTATCAAGTTATAGGTACTTTTTAAAATCATTACAAAAACAAACTAATGAAACATTTCTCATGCACTCTTGAAGTTGTTTAGATGGTGTCTTAAAACCTAGAAAACAGTTACTTATTTATAAATCCAGCAGATACAGAACAAGATCAGCTTTTGTACAGAACCATTCATATGTTTCTGCCCACCTGATGAATGTACTGTAAGTCTAATATTTACTCTCTTTTAGCTCTTTTTTTGTTCTCCACCAACTCCTGAAGGAAATATCTGGCCCTTAAGCTGCCTAACGCTCCAAAATATTCACCAGCTGGTTTCCACTTTGCCGTTTTGACTTTTGGTGCTGAGCAGGTACTTTTTTTCATGCTGATGGGAACAGCGACAGTGAATCCAAACTGTAAAACTGCAGAGAGCGGAAACTGCAAGGTCGTGTTATTATTACTACTCGTAAGTGACCCATGTCACGTTACACAGTCATTTTGATGCATTGTTAGTATAAAAAATATTGACTAGAACAGATTTGAAATACTAGCTCCACCTTTTTTCCCTGATTGGTTGCTAATTGGGCGGTGGATGAGTGTGATGGTGTGAGGTAGTTCGAACATACAGCAAGGGTCTCCAACCTTTTTTCCTCTGATAACTTCTTTGACAAAATAAAAGCAAAATTTATTTACATAGCTGAGCTCCATCAAACCAGCTGATTAAGCTTCCTTTGTAACATTAACAAATTGATACTCAACACACACAACCAGTAGCTCACGAGCTACCGGGTACTGGTTGGAAACCCCTGACATACAGAAGTGGTGGTCAAAGGCGATTGATTAAAGACCGCTCGAATAGTTTCAAAATTAGGTCATCCCCAATTAGGATGTTGGAACGACTGGAAACAATCCTCATTGAAGTGTGGACAGACACATAAATTCACCCTGATAATAGCAGGCTATTGAAATAAATAAATACATTTGAGGACACACCACTTTATAGATACCATAAGGTTTTCAGAGCTTTGCATATAACCACCACTTTTAATTAGTTTATGCTACAATTGTAAAAAAAAAAAGTTTATTGATATACAGTATATACAAAACAACAACAACAACAAACAATAACACAGTGGTATGACCTTTTGAATTCAGCTTAAATTCTACCCATTAGACACATTTCTCATAAACAAAACCCCTGACTGACTATTTTAAATATGGATATGAAATTTTAGGTGATAAGTACCTTATCATGGTCCCCAGCTGAAGAACCTCAGTCTACGACTACCATTTAACGATGATTCATGGGATATTTGAAATGTTATGGGTTGTATGTGGGTGGTCCGACTGCTGCTTTCTCCACCGTCTCTCTCTGACATTCCTCGCTGTTGATTCGGTTACTGTTATTTGACTAAAGTGACGGGGAGGAAAATACTGTCAGCGCTGGATGTAGTTTTCTTGACGAGCCATCGGCTTTGAATGTAGCACGGAGCATCAGCGAGGCAAATGGAAAGATAACATTTGCCTGAGTAAGCCCGTGCTCGCCACTGATGGTGGCACATGCTTTTTATTCTCCTACAAAAGTTTGCTGAGAGCTCACTGCTCAAAGATTAAAAAAAGACAACTTCATGCGTGGAAAAGGAAAGAAGGCACGTGTGTGTCAGAGAATCTTTTAAAGCAGACGACAGGGACAGAAATAAAAGATATTCCTCCTCTCCACTCCCATCTCCTCCTCCTCCTTATCTCCTTCCTCATCACCTATTTCTCGTACTTTCTCGGAGGGCTCAAGAATATAGGCTCGGGCCATGGGACAAAGAGAGAGAGCGAACGAGTGTGGGGAAGGGAGGAGACGCTGTCAGGTGATGAAGAAGAGGAGAAAGTAAGGGATGAGGAGAGGAGGGAGCTGGGGACTCGTTTTGATCCTTGCCTCTTAATAAATCTGTCAGAGCGAGACAGAAAGAGAGCACGGGAGAGAGAGAGAGAGAGGGAGGGAGGGGAGGAGAGGGAGAGATAGAGAGAGAGGGGGGGAGAAAGGGAGGGAGAGGGAGAGATGGATCTGTTGGCAGAGGTCTTCACCAGGTGGTTTGGAGTGCAGATACATTCCTCCTCCTCTTCCTCCTCTAATCTTCTCTCCATCCTCCTCCTTTATGGAGCACTATGGATTCTCCCCTCATGTATTTACCTGTTGTTCTGAACTCTGTGTGTTAATGTGAGGATGAATTAATTAGTTCATGTGACAGGTTCGATACATGTAGACAATGTTAGATTTAAATTAAATGCAACCAAAATTGGCAACAGAATCGGCGACAAAAACCCCTAAAAAGTTATAGATGTGTCGGGCAACGTGTTTTGAACGGCAGAATAAACATTCAGTGCAACCTGAACGGTGGTGCGATGGCAGTCAGGTTCTCCAACATGACAACATGTTGAAAATGTGCTGAAACCACAACCGTTGCGGGATTATTTCTGTTCCCCAAGAATTTGACACTGAATTTGACGCGTGTTCTCGTTACAACTTTCAGGTCAATAGTAAAATCGCCAATGTGCAGATAAAAGTGGTCACAAGAACGTATAAAACACAGGCGCTGATGTTGGTAAAGCAACATAACTTTCAATATTTGGTGACAAAGCGTATTGCTTCCTCCGGCTCAGTGCACATTACAGCGGTCGGCTCCGTTCATGTGCAGCAGGAACAGTCCCTGAATCACTGGATTGCACATTATATAATGGACCAAGCAGACAATTCAAAAACAGCCTCAGTTGTTTCACATTACAACTTGCTTTACTTTCCCAAAAAACATCAGTTAGCATCAGTTAAAAACGGGATAACCTCTGACAACGTCCTCGTGGGTTATTTGTTCTAGACTCCGTCGAGCTCCTTCAGAGCCACAGAGTCAGCTTTAAAGGAGCACTAATAACTGCTTGACCTCAGGTTTGGTGAAGTTTCGTCCTGAAACTGTGAATATAAAATGTGTCCATTATAATCTATGAAAGATTCGACCAGTTTACTGACATTTACAGATAAAAGCATGTAATCTGCTCAAATTTGAACCTCCTTGCACCACAGGTCACTGAATCAAGTAAATTACCCTGTTTACAAGAGCACATTTCTTCACTCTAATTGAATAAATAATTACCTACTGGTAAATGATGACTTCATATTTACTCCTGAGCAAAGCAACAAGTCATCACTCATTTGGCACACGGTCCCATGAATGTGGTTACTGCTCAGCTCATAAAAACACTGACCGTGAACTGAGTCCATTAGCCGTATTTTTTTTTTCAAATAATCACTGCACGCGTGAGTCTTTCTGCCTCTCCGCCATCATGTGTGACAAATGTTACTGCGTGTCTCCTGGTGTCTAAGTGTCTTGCACAAAGTGAGGGGCTAATTTTCCTCTTCATGCAGCTTCCCTTTGATTACACCACTATCACAGATGATGTGTGATGATCTGCCGTTGCACTCTCCCTTTTTCCACCCTCCGTGTTTTTTTTGAGTTTTTTTTCTCAGCATGCCATCAGAAGATTTACACCGTCCTTCACCTCTGCAGCTCTGCCTCGTCCATCTTCCATCTCCTCCGTCCTTCCCGTCGGCCTTGTTCTGCTTTTTCCGCCTCTTCTCACAGACATATTAAAAGTACTAATACGTGTAAAATAACACACAGTAGGGTTTAAGCGCACACATGTCTGGTCTACGTGAAACCACACGTCAGAAATATCAAACTCTAATAAACTCAACAGAGAAACAATAAAAATACATGTGGTAGCCAGTAAAACACACATATTCTTACACACACACACACTACACACACACACACACACACACACACACACACACACACACACAGCTCCCTGCACCCAAGAGGAGACTGCATGTATATTTGCTCTGTTTCTTTCTTGAATTGTGTTTATTATTGTTTCATATCGATGCTAGTTTATGGTGTCCCTGTGACACCATGACTCCCAGTTGGAGAGTAAACACTAGATAAGATGGATGTGCGTTTACATGTGTGTGGTCACGTGTGTGTGTGTGTGTGTGTGTGTGTGTGTGTGTGTGTGTGTGTGTGTCTTATGGCACTTCCCGTTGGCAGACCATATAACTCAGGTTAATGTTATCTTATTTCATACAGCTCCGAGGCAACCTCAGGGAGTAGATCATTTGGAGCGCTCTTATTACTTTTCATTAGGCTAATGTGACGGATGGGGGGGATTTACAACGACGGAGGAGGGCACACACACACACACACACACACACACACACACACACACACACACACACACACACACACACACACACACACACACACACACACACACACACAGATATGCTTTGACACACTTTACCGTAGCCCTCCTATGTGTTTGTGTGTGTCTCGTAGTCCAACTCGAGGTTATCGCCGCTGCTGCTTCAGATAAGATGTTTGAGCGTTGCACCAGGGAGGAAGCGCAATGATTCAAAACACTGCCTGTGGGATTGTGGGTATGACCCTTGATCCCGGGAGTGGTTGAGGACAGGAAGTGTGCGTCGAGGGTAGACGTGAGCGTATGAATGTGTGTGTGTTTCCTTCTTCCTTTTATTGTGAATTGATAATACCACACATTAAGATTAACTGTCAACACAAGAGCAGAGGGATGAAGAAAATGCAGCATGATATCAGCAGCGATGTAGCTGACCTGCACACACACACACACACACACACACACACACACACACACACACACACACACACACACACACACACACCTGATTCAGAAAACTGATCTGTATGAGGTCTGACATTTTCTTTTTAAATAGATAAATAGATGATAGATGATAGATAGATAGATAGATAGATAGATAGATAGATAGATAGATAGATAGATAGATAGATAGATATCATTAAAATGGAGGTAGTAAAATATAAAGATATACAAAGTATATAATTTAATTAAATTAAACACATTGCAACAGTCAGCAGAAGTGCAAATAAGGTGATTGAACATGGCGTTGTTATGGTGATGCCAGAAGAGTGAGTCTACTGCATCTACTGTCAAAGATGGAGAGCAGATTTGGTCAAAGGTGAACTATTGTACAGTCTTATAGCAGAAATGCAAGATTCATAATTGTGTTTTCAGTCGTGTACGATCACTAATGTGTGTTTTTACCGCCTTAGAATGAACGGGACCTCTTCCACAGAGCATCGTTGTCATGTTTCTGCATTGTTTCAGTATTGCACTATTATTAGATTCAATGTATTTATTAAATCATCAACATGAATAAATATATACAAAATTACTACAATATCCTCATGCTATGGAGAACAATGCTGTATTCATCCACTGATTTGACTTCCGCAAACTGATTAGATCATCTAATGTTTTATCGGGTGGCACCGAGCAGAGCCTTTTTTAACCTGAGCATCACACACAAACACATTTTAAGCTCTCTGATTGGCTGCTTCTTACTGATATGCTGCTGGTTAGTTGCAGTGAACTTCTATTCTCCATATATTTTTATGCAGAATCCAGTTTACTTTAACCCCTGAAGCTATATTTGGGATGTTGCATTTCTTTTTATTTGTCTTGCATTACTAATATACAATTATTTCCATATTTGTCCGTCCCCTCCTCCCTCTCTCTGTCACGCACGCACGCACGCACGCACGCACGCACGCACACACGCACACACACACACACACACACACGCTGTTGTAGCTGTATCACAGTGGAGGTCATGAAAACCAACCTCCACTGCACTTCTCCTTTTCTGGAAGTTTCCCTCCACCTAATGGGTGGTCTGCAACATCACAGAGATCACAATCTTTCCCGTTCAGATTTTTGCTGATAGAAAGACAATATTTGGTTCAGGCTCTACTCGGGCCTGACCCTGTTCTCTCTCTCTCTCTCTCTCCCCTTACTTTATTTTACTTCGTCTCTTCCCGCTGGGTCTCTCTGTGTCCGTCCTCCTCTCCATCTGCTATCCAGGCATTGAGGCCACTGACGTTTGTTTCCATCTTTTCTTTTCTTCCCCTCCTTACAGTAAACACCTGCACACTCCTCAAATGGAGAAAAAAAACGCGATGAATGGCGCTGCTGAAAGAGTGGTGACAGCTCTGACGGGATCCCTTTCATATGCACAAACACTGAAGGTGGTGTATGTGGGGGGAGCGTGTGTGCGTGTGTGTGTGTGTAGGCGGTTAGGATGGTGCACAACCTTAATTTACATTTTCATTCAATCATTATCAGGCTTTCAAATTTTTGCGGTAACTTTTACATTTTTCTAATCCATTATGAGTTCCTTGAGGACAGCATCTTAGTCTTGAAGTCAAGCCGTTGCATTCTTTCCAGAACTTAAAAAAAAAGCTAAAATAGAAAAAAACCTGCAGTATATCAGCCGGCAAAATGTTGGTAATTTATTATTACTTTTAATAAACAGCAAGTCTTTAACCCAAGTGCTGATTTAACAGGACTGTGCCAATGTTTTTACATGTTTCAGCCCATTAAGCACAAATCTCCCGTGTTTTACATTCTTGCTGACTGTTTTCCAAAACACACAATACGGTTTTAGATTGATTTCCCTCCTTTCAGGCAGCCGCAGGTTTCCATTCATTTCTAGATTGAAAATCAACTTGGAGAAACTTAGAGCTTGCTCAGGATAGGTCATCTATCACAGCGAAAAAATATGTTTCCTTTACTTCTTTGGCAAAGTGACTCCATATTTGTGGCGTGCTGCAGTCAAGGAGAAAGACTAATTTGAAAATGTAAATGAAAAGAATACTCCGACGTGAATTTTGAGCATTGGCGCTTAAAAAAAGCAAAGAGTTGTTATCTTTTGTGGCAGGTGGCAATTACAAGATAATGGTATATTGAGTTTCCCTTCATTTCCTAAAATACTGTTGAATCAAGTACTTTGAAGGAAAACGATGGATGAAATGGAACATTTTCTGCTGAAGCAGTGGTTACTTCAGATAAAAGATTTCGGTATTTGTATTTTTCTGTGTTCTTCACACTGGTTTTAAGTGGGTGGAGCTAAACTGGAGGAGCGTGATGGCTAGCACTTCCATGCACCAATCAGGTTTTAGCAGCTTTTGAATCAGAAGCTGATGTCCGCGTGTGTTGTTTCCTTGTTGCCGACACTGTCAATCAAATCTGATCAAACCAAACCATTAGAAGATTGATAAAGCAGAATATCTGAGATTTACTGTGTAAAATAAAGTAAGGATGTGCTTTTATTTAAGTTCAAATGTGATGATTTATTCAGTCATGAATATTTAATGTTATAGGAAACATTTTATTTGAAATGATCCTTTTCAGTGGTTTTACAGACATCATCCACTGAATGAAATGCGACCACAACAGTAGCAAGTAACGTCATAAGTAAGTCAGTGAAGTGGTTCAGTAATGGTGAATATGAAAAAAATTACTAAAGTTACCATTACAAGGTAAGCAGCGCTGTAGCAACAACTTGAGTGTACTGAATTAAGTGAATTTTTATTTTTTTATTGTCTGTGACTGTTATTTCTTATATCAATAATGTCCATTTAATTCCATCTACAACTGATAGAAGATACTTTAATTCATTGGGGAAGTTCTAATAATGTTTTCACAACACCTTCACCATATCAACCTAAAACCTGATGGCATGGTTTGGAAAACGGCACGATAGGTAAAGAGAGGTTTGCAGTTAATTGGTTTAAAAAACCCTTTTTCACTGCAGACATGTCAGCAGAAAGCACAGGTTTAAACTCATTTTGTTAATGATCAGCACAGTACACTGACACTCACCTAATGCAGCCATTCATGTTATTAGCAATGCTTTTTCTTTTCCTGCTTAGACAAGCCAAACAGTCTGATGTGACATAGATCTACGGTAAAGACTTCCATCTTTATTGTGTACTTGGTGTGTTGCAATGGTTTGATAGCAAAGCTGAGCCAAACGTTTTAATTTGGTGAACTTTGAGCTGATCTGCAATGATCTTTGTTATGGGGACAGCCAATCGCTGTTGACGTTGTGTTACAACCTGAATTTATTATCGAGGGAAACATGACATAAGTAACATAACTAGTCGACCCAAAACCTTTGAAACAAAAGGGAAATGTCCAGAAAAGGCTGCTAAAAATACTTTGAAAGAAAAATATATTTTAAAGAAGCAGCAACAAAGAAATTTAAAGTGCATAAATGGGAGCAAAAATGTATGTCAAGGTCTCCAAAAACCTTACTCAAAGATGAACAAAAGCTCAATTGCCCAACAGAAAACAAAAATACAATAATAAGATCTGAAAACACAGGAGAAAATAAAATACTCCTACAAAGCTTCCTCAAAGTTGAACAAAAGCACTCTATAAAGACAATAGGTGAGCAAAACAGAGTTGTACCAAAGAGCAATCAGAAACACGGAGTTGTAACAAAGCAGGCAGCCCAACACACACAGCTCAGTGGCAAAATGGCAAGAAGCTCCGCTTCTGTTGGGTTGATTTACAGCTGCACTGACAATCAGATGAAGTTCAGCTGCAGGTGATGCACACAAAGGGGAGAGAGAGAGAGAGAGAGAGAGAGAGAGAGAGAGAGAGAGAGAGAGAGAGAGAGAAAGGCTGCGTTCAGATCGGGTCGTATTTCCTGTGTTCAGAGTCCACATGAGCGGCCCCTTCGTGTTATATTCACAACGTCAGAACTCTTACATTTTCTAAAAGACATGACACACCGTAAGAGAACAGAACCCGTGTTGGTGTTATTTGTAACACCTGTGCTTTTACTTTGTTTAACCCTCCCGCTGTCCTCGGGTCAAATTGACCTGCAGCTGTGTTCAACCAAGTTCTATTTTATTTTTACATTTTTTTGGGGTCATTGGTGACAAGGAGGCCATGAGGGTTAAAGAAACCCTCACGGGAGGACAGCAGGAGGGTTAAAACATATGACACATTAGAGGTCCGGCCCCCAACAATTAATTGAAAACACCTGCGTAAGTGTGCCTTTCACCCACTGAACTCAGTGTTTATCTCGTAAATAGTCACCGCCGTTCGTGTGCAGACACGTGAAATTATTTTCTCGTAAATTAGCTTGACAACATTTTTATGATTTTTATTACCGACCCTTTGAACTGGAAATGGAGGAAAGATAAAGGGAATATAAATCTGACACACATCCGGAGCTGAAGATTAAAGGTAGATCTGAGTGCTCAAACCAACAACCTGCAGTGTAATTAATATCTTTCTCCTGCTGAGCCAGGAAATCTTCACTACAGCTTTTTTTTTTTTTTTTTTTTCAATTCCATCTCCATGCAAAGAGAGAGCTTTGACTAAGCTGCTAAGCTGAATCGCCTGCAATTACATTTCCATCATGACTCACCTGCTCCCAGACATATCCGCATGTTAAGCTTGACACAGTGGACAGAATCACGCCAACCTCCCTGCAAGAGTGAAGACGACTGCGTCGAACAAAAAAATCTCTCACATCAAGTATGAGAGCCATTCGGGCCCGGGTGTGCTGAGTCACTTCGGTTAATGCTCCAATAGATGGACTCGGGGCTCTTATTTTGGCAGCAAGCTCTTGGAGCAGTCACTCATATGATATACAGCAGCTCTTAATACACTCACTGGCTCTCAAATATGTAATGGAGCAAATTAATGCAGTGGCTTCAGACAGAGACACCCAGAATTGAAAACCAATTTAATCAACCTCTGTCTATCTCTGCCATTTTTCTCCCCTCTCTTTTCCATCAGCTGCCTCCTTCCCTCCTCGCTCACTCTTGGCTTGGAGATGGGGAAAGATTGGGTGGAGAGTTGGCCTATGGAAGTGTGGACAGAACTCGTACGGCCGGGAAGAGCTCATCCTTCGCCTCGCTGCCTGGAATTCATTGCAGGTTCATCTGTTAACTTCCTGTTACATTATGGTAATGCTCCACAGTTTTCATCTTTGGCACGAAGCCACAACAAATACAGGCCCAATTTCCTACAGCTCGTTTTCAAAATGTCGTATGTCATCATTAATTGGAAAACGTTGAGTACTAGGCTGGATCCAGATTGGATTTTTTTTTTATCCGAGTCCAAAAAACGTGATCCGCTTCTTAATAGCCAACCTCTGGAGTGGAATGGATTAATATTAGTGAAAGATGAGGAGAAATCCTCCATAAATCAACAATTTTCGTCTAATCAGGGACTCGTGAGGGAGAAAGGGTCGAGTGCTCAATCAGAGGATCAGAAGTTTGAGGGGCTTTTTTTGGTTTGCGGTGGTGACCCAGTGCAGATCAGCCGAACCCTTTGGAGGAGACCGGAATGACATTCTGCCTCTCATTCGTCATCCCTCTCCTATTCAGCTTCTAATATTCATCATAATCTCTTTCAGCTCTGTCACACACTTCTAAACCCCCAGCTGCCCTGTTCACCCCTCATTCACTCAGCTCCCTCTTTTCACCGTTTCTATCTCGCGGGAAACACATCGCATACGTGCCCGACGCCTCTCTAATAGCTTTAGTGGATTGGCATAATCTGGCTAGCCTGGCGTGCTACACGTTCATAGCATGTCGTACACCGACCGCAGTGGCGCTGTCATGTTATTAGTGTCTTGTCATTAGTGTGGCGCTGCCTGCCCTCCATCTGCTGCCCCACCCCCTCCGGCCTCCCCAGGGTGTTTCTGGGATACCGTCCCGGTGGCCTCCGTGGCAAGGCTGAGCCGCTTAGCATCGCCACCTGATGGCCACGCTTGGGCAACGTGACAAATCTGGTTACCTGAAGGACATCCGTGCGTCAGCGCTCTGTGATCTAATCTGTGTCCCTCTCTCGTCCTCTCTCTCTCGTTCTCTCTCTCTCTCTCTCACACACACACACACACACACACACACGCACGCACACACAGCAAGATACGAGCTACGGATGTATGCCTGATCGCGCAGACACACATATGTGCACAAAGGAAGTGTGCATGGATTCCAGAGGACACCAATATGTAATATTGACAGTCTGCCCACAATGTGCTCACACGCATGCAAGAACGCACAAAAAGAATACACACCAACGGGCACAGCCGCGTACACCCTTCGATTTCAAAATGAACTCCATAAAAAGGGTTGCACCTCACAGTCTTCTGTATTGATTCATCTGCAGAACTATTTTTTCTATTACAATGGTTGAAAATGTCCAAAAAAAAATGCTCATTCTAAATCTTTTTTATACTGGTCAACAATGTATTAATCAACAAGTCGTTAGAGGCATTGTTGGGTGTGATTGGGAGGGCATGTGTCAATATACAACCACTTATACAAGCATTCAACCCTAGAGGGTGAATTTCACAACATCAATATCTGTCAGCATCAGTTGCTATTAGCATACAGTACACCTGAAATCCATAGAACCTTTATTAAAATATGAAAGAGCCTTAAAGTGCAATACCACTGAAGGCCACCAGGGGCCGTCTCCAAATAAACCTTTGGCTCCAATAGACTTCCATTCAAAAAGTGTAAGCTTAATAATGATTTATTAATTTATTAATAATTAAAAAAAAAAAAAAAATTCCACAAGTCACTATAATGTTATTTGGTAAATGTACTCCTTCTGGTCAGTTTTCTGATGGTCTTTCTGAAGACAATTCCATAATTAATTAGATATTAGGCCTCAAAGAGAGGAACGTGTGAGGGTGTGCCTGGTTTGATTGACATGTCTGGGGTGCAGTCAGGTGGGCGGGTGTAGCGTCCTCAGGTTCTCAGTGACATTGACATCCAATTCTCCTCCCCAGCACCACACTGTTGTCCAAATATGATCCTTTTTGGCTCCAAAAAACAAAAATGGTAACAGGCAAAATTTGCAATTCACAGATCAGTGGGTGACGTCCCACTTGGCTCTGACTGAACTGTTCGTGTTTGAGCTGCATTGTTTGGACAAGATAGAAGTGTGAAACAAAACAAAAAAAATCTCTCTAGTTCCGCTGCATCAGTTATGATCTTATTAAACCTGTACATGCGTTGTGTAGCAGTAGTAGTACACACATATTATTAAATGAACATGTGCACACACACACCTGAACCTTCAGCACTGTGGTCATTTTGTACCACCTGTAGTATTTCATTCCTTCCCATCTTATTCTCCCTTTTTCCACTTGGCTGGATTTTCTGCCTGGCATCACTGCTTGAAATAGAGTAGCAGCAAAATGCATTAGAAGAGCAATCAAAGTACCTCCTACAATATTCTGTTTAGACCCTACCCCTCCCTCCTCTCCTCCTTTTTGGACTTTTTTTGTTGCATTGAGTAAGAACTGTCATATCTTGGTGAATCGTTCTGTGTTGCAGCAGAGCTGGCTCCACAGGAAGGGAGCAGCTTAGCGGAGTAATGGTGACAGAGGAAAACTAAACGATAGATGATGAGATTAACAGAGAGAGAGAGAGCGAGAGAGGGGTTGGGAGAAAGAGGATGCGAAAGACAGGAAGCATGACAAAGTGAGACAAAGAGGGGGAAGAGAAGGGATAAGAGGGATTTCCCAAATGGAAATGGAGAGGTCCTGTGGACGGTGACAGAGGCCACAGCGTCTCCTCCTGTTTTCAGCTAAAACTGATAAATGGTGTTTGGTGGCAGTGAGTTATTCCAGGTTCAGTTTGACCTTCTCAGGCATTAAGAGGAATGAAAACGGAATATTCCTAATATATACTCTACACATGTATAATGTCATTTATGAGCATAATTCATTTGTGAGTGTATATCAGGCCTGCAGATGCAGCATCAATGTTTGATGCTGCTGGAGCGCCATGAAGCGGCACAGAGTGAGGGAATAAAATGTTCACTGTTGTCTTGAGCCGCTTCCGTTGCATTACACTATAAATAGAAACTCAACACTTCCTATATTTGTTTCAAATGAAAAGCCCTGTAGGGTTTCAGTAAACAGAAATCTTTGACTTCCTAACTCGGCTGTTATTCTGAAACATTGACAGGAAGCTGTTGTGACTCAAACCAGAGAATAACACTTCAGTTGAGTTATCCAGCGCAACTGTTGAATACGGCAGGATTGTATCATTGATTTAATTAACTTAAAGTGATAGGAAACAACCTCAGGAAAGAGCCACAACTTAACCAGGCACGTGTGCCTTCCTACACATGCGCATCACAGGTGCTCGGCAGTACTTGAACAAACAGCACTACACCCCCAATGTTAAGGATACAATATGTGTACATATAATGGTAGTACTTGCTTTGCTGTCATTTAAATGGTAGAAAGCTTTGTATGTTGTGAGAAAGCAAAAAAAAAAATATCCCCAAAAAGAGAAGCAGAAAGACGGTCAGAGGTTAAAACAAACTGCCACATGAGCCAAACAGAATATATAGGAGAAGAATAAAATAATAACTCATCTGTTTATCATACAAATCCATGCTAAATGCTAAGTTAACATGCCATGCACAGTGACAACTGCCAACACGCTCATATTAAGCTGGTGCGTTTACCATCTTAGCTTATCGTGTCAGCATGTTAACATTTGCTAACTGGCAATGGACATCATGGAAAGCTGAGACTGATGAGAATACCGTCAGCTCTCCGGGTATTTGTTCATAAACCAAAGTATTGGTATTACCTTAGCGAGTAAGCTTTTTCTGTCAGATACACCCCGATCCTGCAAGCGTAAACATGCAGCCCAGAAACAACGATGGGTGTTTCTAAAGCTTGTTGCATTACTTTAAGATGGAAACCGTTTCAGCGTTATGTTGCCAAAATGGTTTTAGTCCTCCTCGATACACCAACTGGCACAGCGTCTTCCACTCGTCCACACAGTGTGACTCAGACAGGGAAGAGAAGCTTCATCATTTGGGCTGGAGGAGTTTGACATTCTCTTCTGTCTCTCTGGTGTAGCTGTCATATTTAGTTTCTGGTCCCTGTGGAGAGAAAATGGCAGCAGTGGAGAGAGGGAGGGAGGAATCTCTGAAGACCGAGCTGTCTGCTTGGGACCGGAGAGTGGCTGAGGCAGATAGTGTTACACTGCACCCATGGGAGACAAGGAGATATGACCAGAGGGATGGAGGGGGGTGTGTGTGTGTGTGTGTGTGTGTGTGTGTGTGTGTGTGTGTGTGCGTGTGTGTGTGTGTGTGTGTGTGTGTGTGTGTGTGTGTGTGTGTGTGTGTGCGCGCGCGCGCGTGTGTGTGTGTGTAAGTAGGCAGAATTTGGGTTGTCATGGAGAAGCAGGGAGATACTGCATGTAGTGAAAGAGACAAGAACAATGCCTGGTGTGATCAGGAAGGTAAAAACAAGGGTTGAGGACTATTATTTAAAAAAATGTAAATCCCCTTCAAACACCTCTGCAGTCGCAAATCAGTTGTTCAGAATCATGCGAGCAAATCATTTTTACAACTGGATTCAGGTGGCTGCTGTAGACAGCCTGTTGGCCCTCCCCTCCACTTCTGAATTTACTTTTCTAGTGCCGAACGGTTCCCATGCTCTTTCTCTCCCTTCCTGCCTCCTCTTCTTAACAGAGTGGGTGTCAGCGTCGGTCTGAAGTGGCTCGTCTACGGCGCAAATGAATGGCATCGCTCTTCCCCGACAGTGAAAAGACGACGACTGCATTAGGCAGAAGGAAAGGTGAGAGAGAAGAGGGGGAGTCTCCAGGAGGGGAGGAGAGAGTGAGGAGAGGAAGGATCCTTGAGAGAGTGGGCGAGTGGAAAGTTATAGGAAGGGTTTGGACTTAAAGGAGATGAGGAGTGCTATTAAAATGATTAAAAGGATGAGAAGAGAGAGGGTCAAGATGAGTGGAAAGTATGGAGGGGTGGGGAGGAAGGGTGAGGGGGGTAAAGGGTGAGGTGGCTACATAAAGTAAGCTCTTTCACCATTTATTCACAATTTATAACGACTAAAACTTGAGTTTTACCACTTGAAATTAATCACTAACCATAAAGTAAGTTCCACTATTTATTAAATTGCGCTAAAATAAAAATGTTTAAGTCGGCGTTAAACATATATCTGTTACTAGTGTTCATTAAATCAGACTATTTGCTGCCAAGTGGCAGAATTGTTTAACCACCAGCACTTTGGCTCATCAGTCAGTGCGTTCTTTCTGTGTTGAAATGTCAATATTGTTCAAGCTATATGACAATTATTTGGCGAGGACCATGCACCTGCGTTAATTTCATCAGAGAAATCTACAACAATAAATATTCATTGATATTTTTTCATGACGAAAATGAAACTGAAACTACAAAGTTTCAAATTGACAACAATGAAAAAAACTAAATTTTTGGATGAACACTGACGTGTTTTATGACACTGCACTGAAGTTCGCTTTGAGCTAATTTGCAAATACAAAAATATATGCTGTGCTTTCTCTCTGCAAACACCTTACACATGAGAGCCAGCTGTTGTTTCTCTGTGCTTTTATTGTTTCCATTATTATTCAACGTGAATATCAAAAATACTGCTAAATCATTAATATAGAGATTTTAAAAGAGGAGGACTATGATATGATGAATCATTTGCACACAGACAAAAATAAGAAGGTAACATTAGCTGGCATAGCATCCTGTGGGTTTTATTGGTGAGGATAGGTAGTAACGTGGAGTCAGTGGACCCTTGCAGTGTTGTTCTGCAATAGTATGGCTCTTTAAGTGTACTTTAAATCACGTCATGTCTCCCTATCTACCAAATTTAATTCACAGTTTAATGCTGTACCAAAGTAAGAATAAATCAAAATACGGTTCACTGTATTTTTACTCCCGAAATGCTGCATCGTCGGCTCAGCCGTGTTCTGATGGCGAATTTAACTCAGGCTGTTACACCTTTAAACAGCCCACATCTCAGCTTTCACTCAACTCTATAACCTTAACAA